>NC_055989.1:108410415-108715642 GCF_018446385.1 Zingiber officinale | reverse complement strand
TAATTTATAAGGAAAATAACGCAAATAGTTGAACATAATAAAAGGCTCGAGCTGAGCTCGACATGATTTTAATAAATAAACTTGAACAAGCTCAATAAAATTAAATAAACAAGTTTGAAGACAACTAAACTCGACTCAGCTCAACTCGTTTACCTCCTAACTACAAACGATAACATAGACATTTTATGCCACCGAGCGAGATCCAAGTCAGCCACAATATTGCAAAACATGTTGGGAGCAGGTTCTTTTAGTCCCATTATAAACTCTTAATTACTACATTTGTGTTTGTGCAGATAGATATACATGTAAAGCAGTGAGTGGTGATTAGCACACAGAATAAAACAGTCATCATCATCTCTCCCCTTAAATTTTATGCTTAAGCAATAATCAAGGGAGATCCCTAGCGTTGCCATATATCCTCCTACTGCCATTGATTAATATACTCACGTTATTAAGTTCATAATTTTTCTCATAGGGAATGAAAATGCCACGTAGGTACCAACAAAATGATAAATAGTTTGGATTTCCAGTAACCAACAAGAAGCGAAAGTAAACCAAAGGATTAGATAGAAAGAAATTGGAAGGCAGCAATTTAGTTTGTTTGATACTTACCACACTTCTCGTTTTCTTTTAGGCTACCGGATTTGGGCAAGGGGTTATGCCCCATCTCTTCCGAACATCCTCAAGGTTTTCATGAAAATGTTTCTCATAGTAGATGCACATCAGATCAGTGGAAGCTATGCCCGCCCTCATGGACCAAGGGAAATAATGTCGGAAGAAGAGAGTCCTTTGCTTTTCGCTAAACCTTGCTGAACCTCCAACAACTGACATGGCACACATGGGAAGAAGCATTTGCTCAAATTCGATCACCTTAAGGGCAGATTCCCCAATCAGGTTGGTCGGGAGCCTGAATAGCACGTGCCAAAAGTCGTGCACCTCACGAGCACGCGTGGCCACGTAAGCCAGTTCCTCTGTATCCATGAAGCGAACTGGGGGACGATCGTCGGGAGAGAAGTTCCTAGATCCCATGAATTTTGCATAAGCTGAGCCAAATGTGTTTTCAGGCATGTCCCAAGCATGTGATACTTGCGAAGTTATAACTCGTGGCCGCTCTAAAAGAACTTCCTGAATCGAAAAAACATTGCCAATAATGGGTAAAAATTCAGCAAGCAAAGTAGAAAAACATAAAGACTTGGCTTTGGCTGACATGATAACAAACTAGCCTTTTTAGTGCCGTAGAATGATGGGCAAACACAAAAAACCAAAGTCAATCTGTTACTATTTCCAAGAAACAACCTCATTATCTAACAATAGATTTAGTGGGGGCAGATACTCAATAGCCCTGCATTTATTTTTCTTTCCCGTAGATCCATCTTCACCACTTGTGATATTTCTTGTAATTCAACTTATGAGAAAAATTACAAATACATTGTAAAATCAACTTATGACCCACATGATAGTAACATCTAAATAGCATCTAAATGACTCCAGCATTGCATATTTATTCAATTATCAGGATGATCCTATTTGTACCTAATATTGCTTCTTGGTTAGCATGGTAATCAGCATTGCATATCATTTGATCTAAGCAGTGTGCATTGATCAGAAAAAAGAATTGATTTCTTTTTGTTGGAATAACTGTAGAATCAAGCCCAGATTTCAGGTCTTTTACTGATCTAAGTTTCAGAGTAAATAAACTATAACAAATCTAGCAAACTGTTAAATCCAAATCAGCCTAGATCCTAGTTTGCTTTGTAGGCTGCACAAAGTTTATAAAATTAATGAAATCAGCATTCTAACTGGATATGGAGAAGCCAAACCATTAAACCATGTATTGAATTGAACCTAAACAGTGAATAGTAAATAACCAAATCTAACACCATATGGTTGGGCTCAACAAGTTTAGAAAGGGTACATCAATGTTTGTGGGACAATATGTACACATGGCATTGTTATTGAAGCAAATTTAATGTTTAGAAGAGAGACTTAGAAATGAGTTCTTTATAAAATCAAAATTACAGGCCAGCTTAATTAGTATTGGAACTACGAGAAAAGCCTAAACTTCAAACAAGCTCAACTGAGCCATCAGTTCCTCGCTCAATGGAATTTCACATGCTGAGCCAGCTCAATTGTACCTGGAATTTCATGTCATAGTAAATAATTAATTCTCCACCTGATGGAAAATTATGGGGTTTACCATTCTTCTCTTTTCCTCAATTTTCTTTGTTAACACAAGCTAGAATAGAGGCTTATTGTGTCACGTGCTACACAAATTCAGCCCCCAATGCTAATCTAGGTAAGTTCTATGAACAAAATCTAGATTTGGATTTTTTTTAGGTCATTTTAGCTTTAGTTCAATTACTACTACTCAGGTTTTTGTACTTTTGGTGCATGTGTTAACCAGTTTGATGCGAATAGTAGTGTGATATAAAGGAATAAGAAAGATGGATAATTCATAACATCATTTCATTCCTAGATGCTCTAGTTTATTATTAAGCTTGAACGGAGAAATTGTTGACTTCTATTTATAGGAAGCCTTGTTTCTTTAAGATGAAAAGTCAATAAACTCACTCTGCCTTCACTGCTATTCCTCATTCGCTCAAGCACCCGATAAAAGGCTGGCTTTCCAGTGGTCTCACCTAATGCAGCTATCAAGTCTGCTCTTCTGGGATCCATCAGTGCACCTATCGCTGAACCCAGAGCAACTGCAGCTTGTTGCCAACCCTTCAGAGGAACACGTGCACCTTCCATTGATTCTGAATTCAGACCTGATCCATGAATGGTTATGTGTAAGTATTAGTAACTAATGGCACATTTATACACATGTGACATGGTAGTAGAATAAGCACTCCACAGGAGTACGTACCACACAGTTCTTGTCAAGTTTTGGGAATATTTGCACAAACAAGGAGGCACCCCACCTGACAATGTGCTAGAAAATAAACACGATATGAAAAAAAAAACACAAGATAAGCAAGTATTATAAGGCAAAACATGTATTTTATTCATTTTCAAAAGATCATAACAAGTTTCATCTTATAAACAAGGTCATCTCATAATAAAGCAAAATGTTATTCAAACGGGTATGTTTGGGTTTAAAAAAATATGCCACAATGTGCTACTAAAATAATATTGGGAAAGTAAACAAAATATTTGTAAATCAAAACTAATCAGGTATCAAGTAACTCGATCCTCTGGTTTAATCCAACAAGATTCAAAAAAATTGAGCCTTGCGTGCAAAAATAGAGGTAAAGGAAGCACATAGTAAGGCATCAATTGCAAAGTGAATAAATAGAAAGAATATGCATGAATCATAATCTTATTAAAGAACTCAAGAATTCACAAGGATTATAGTTCACATTCCAATTTTTTAGACTTCACTTAAGCATATATTTAGCTCCTAAATTTTTTACCACTTATTAATTATCACACTTTTACTTGTATCCATATTAACATTTTTGCATATCATTCTAAAGTAAGTGAATCCACTAAAAACCAAACCACTAAAGCTAAACCTATAGAGTCCAAATGGTGTCATCTATAATATGGGTTGGAAGCCTCACTAGTGAAAAATTGCAATATAATGTTGCATGCAAAGTTGACCGTATGCAACACATGCTGCTACGTAGTCCATTGGCGACTAGAAGTTTTGATGATAACTAGGTTTAGAGTATTCATTTTTTAATATTTACTTTTCCATTTATAATAACCATTTTATCCGTCTTAGGATTTTCACAACTCGGGTATTCCACTTTTGAGTTTATGTACTATACAACAATTTTGCATTTAAGTGAAGCATACAGACATTGGTATAAAAATCATCATTAAGCATAGAAGATGAAGCAAATTAGAAGATAAGTATTGACTGAAGAATAATTAGAGCATCATGTTAATTTTAAAAAAAAATCCCCAAGTTAATTCTCACAAGATAGCTCACATAACAATATAGCATGAAAACATAATATCTTTTTTGTCTTGAGGTTAAACCCAACAACTTATTTCATTTATAACTTGTTTGAAAAAATTAGCATTATTTTAATCTCCTCTTAAAAACATTCATAGCAGTATATAATACCATATGTGTGTGTGTATAATCTTTCACACTTTTAATTCATGCACACTGATCAATTAATAAGAGAAGATTTTACTCACCTTAATATGTACTGAGAAAAGAACCCAAAAGTTTATGGGCTTTCTGTGCTGTTCCTGAATAAATATCTGCAAAAAACAAATATAAGAATACCTTAGAAAGAACCCAAAATGTAATTAGTATTTGAATTTCCCAAAAATATCCACAAACATCATTATTAGTACCCAAATCAATTCTAAAAAAAAAAAAAGATAAAAGATAAAACTCTTATCCTAACAACTCCCGCCATAAAGGAAGTAACAGTAGGAATTTTAATAATGCAAATCAATGGACTAATCCAATTTTGGCATTTAACAAGTATCAAGGTTCAAAAATTCAAGTGATGCAGAGTTTTAGCTTTTGAGCAGAACAATATTATTTTGGTATCGTGACAGAACAGTGCAGGTGGCAAATTGGAGATGGAAGGAGGAAATAATTTGTAACGACCCAGCTCTCTTGGCCCATTTGGCGACCCATTTGGCGACCTCTCATGTCGTCGACCGTCGGCCCTTATATCGTCGGCCCATTTGGCGACCTCTAATGTCGTCGACCGACGACCCTTGGCCGTGCCGTTACTCACTAGGACTTTCCACTCCTAGTCAGTGGATTTTTACCTCCCCCAGGATTCGAACTCTAAACCTCCAGGCTTAAGTATTAGAGTTTATGAATCCTGATAACCAAGTGAGTAAATTGTCACGCCCCGAAGGAGTCCCTGTCCGAAGAAATTTCGACAACATCTCCCCTGTACGACGGACAATCTGAAACTTTACTACATCACCAAATACCTCAACCACATGCGGCTGGATTAATAACAATAATAAACAAAATAATAACACAGACATCCACGCAATTTATATCAATTTCAACCTCTGGCTGACACAACCACGCAGTTTAATAGTAAACAAACTGAACAAATGATAATATGACTCAAAATCCACCCTACTCAACTACACTCATAAAACTCAAATCCGACGATAAGACCAACTTACCTCTTCTGCCGTCTAGGCAGGCATGTAGTAAAACAAATTCAAATTCAAACCCATCGATAAGTAAAACAATCCATACACAAGATCCAAGTATCAAAACGTAACAAGTCTAAACACAGTCTAATAAAGAAAACCACAAGATCGACGCTCAGCAGGGAACTAGCAACTGGAACTCTCTTCTGACATCATCAACCTGAAAATAGTAAATATCCACAGGATGAGTCAACTCCTCAGCGGATAACAACTGATATACATAGTAAGGAAATAACATCTAGCACTAATCATGCGTACAGTCTCCTGACGTAATAAAGGTAAATGCAAACTGTAGTAAATAGGAGAAAACCGCATACTAGACCTGGTACAAGGATAAACAGTCGAGAGGTATAGAAATCAGATGCATGTCAAGCAGACCATCCAACCAAAATGCAGCAAATAAATCGCGAACACAATCACAAGAAATAAATGCATCAATGCGTATGATGATGGTCTCCCCTGACACCAGCCAACCATCTCACACATAATAGTGAGATGAGGTAGGTGACAACGTGCACTCACACGCCACCGCTGCTCCCGATGAGTGACCAAGTGAACGGATCTGTCGAGTACATCTATCCTCCTACCCCAAATCATAAATGGGGAGCGAATGCTCTCAACTCCGACATCACGACGGGAGGAATCTGCACCCACATCACACTACCCATGAGCGGACCAACGAAGCCAAACAGAGTCTCTGCTGCAACACACTCTGCTTGAATCGACCACTAACCCATGAGTGGTGGTGTGTGCAGATCCATGTAACTGACGATGTGCTCAACAATAATGGAGCGGACTATCGCACAGCATGCAATCATGCGAATGGTACATGATACTAACCATGTAAATATCCTGAGCTAAACCATAGATATATAGAAAGTGCACCTTAAGTCAATGAATCAAATCAAAGGTACACAGATAAGATAAGGTATAAAAACCTAGGTCCTGAACATGGTGAAGCATGGTATATCACTACCCCCTATAAGTATGTATAAGCAGGTAAGAAATAACATGATATGCAAAACAAGTATCAACCAAGCATGTAACAAGTATCGGATAGTGACTAACCGAAACAGATAAGAAACATAATTATTGCAATTTGTTAAATTCACTACTATGCATATCAAACGATATAAAGTCAGAAGTACTCGCCTCCAATAAGAAAGGATCCAATCTGGTCTAAATCTGACGTCGAGATACTCGTCTCGCGTCAAAGTCCTGTAGTAAATCGTACAGTTTAACTAAGTTAACTATAAACAAATAGCTAAACAACTTCCTAATCCACCAATCATCTAGGGTTAGCTTCATTAACCCTACTTGTTAATTTAGATTAATTCTAAATCTAAATTAACAACTATTGCTAACAAAACTAGCAATCATCTACAACAATGTTCAATTCCTACACTATACCTCAACCCCAGTCGCTGTGGCTCAATAGCAAGGATCGTTGCTGCTGGACCGAGTATGAGCAGCTACTGATTAAAGTTTTGCTGCTGGAGTTTAAAGCTTTGCTGCTAGAAAACAAGCACAGATTCCAGATCACAAACAATAACAACTCATAGCTGGGAACAAACTACACCGTTCGGATCAAGAACAGAAGATCCAAAACTTACCTCAACCGTGACCTAAATCCACCGCAAGGAAGGAAATAATCAAGAACAGAGGAGAAGATCCAAGCTCTTATCTGGAAAACACCTCGTTGCCTAATCTGTTTTTGATTAGCCACCTTATCAGCACACCCAAACCTAAATCTAGGTTTAAGAGAAAAACCTACCTCAATACTGGCCGCCGGAACCCTAGGTCAACAATGGCAGAGGACTGTGGAGAGGGCGTTGGCTGTAGAAATCAGAGCAGGGTTCACTGTGGCGGCACGACAGAAACCCTCATGATCAGGAGAGGGCAGAGAGGAGGCGGTCGGTGTTACTCGGGTCAAGAGTCGGCGGCGGCGGCGTCGGCACACAAGGGCGACAGTGGGTCGGCGGAGGCAGATTCGTCGCCGGGGAAAAGGAAGAAGAAGGCGTCGAGTGTGCGGCTCGCAGCGAAGATGGACTGAATGTCGGCGCTAGGGCTTAGGAGGATCGGCACCCGGCGGTGCTAGGGCACACGCGAGGTAGCTCGGCTGCGGAGAGGGAGAAGAAAAATGTCGGCTTCTCTTGGTCCCGGCCTTATGCACGCGAGGGAAAGGAGTAACCGCCGACGGTTAGGGCTTGAGAGGGCTTCGGCTAGGAAAGGAAGAGAGGCGCGCGGGGGAGGGGGGGGTTCGGCGATAAAAGGGAAGAAACGAAGAAATAAAAAGAAAAGGAAATAAAGAAAATCTATATTTCCTGTTAAAACGGGGTAATTTAAACAGGTTTTTTCGAGTCTTATTTTTATCTCCATTAATTTGTCCATATGAATTCTGAAAAAAATTTTAAAAATTTTAAAAAATTCTTTTACCTTTATTCATCATTTTTCATGTATTTTACATAATTGAAGAAGAAAAAAGAAATGAGATAATTATATACTTTGTGTTCTATCTAAATGGTAGGATTTTGATAATATCTTACATGAACACAAACAACAAAAAACTAATATTATCTCAATATTGCATGACGAGATTTTGGCAATTTATCGTGCGTTTCGACTGTGCCACTTGGTACATTAAGAGATTTCACCATGACAAAGCAGGTGGCTCCGAAATAAGCAAGAAAAACACCGAAGGAAAACCTTACCCAAAGCAAATGTTAATCGGTTGCTCCGGATCCAAAGAAGACAAGAGTAGAAGAGCGTAAAAGTTTCGCCAACGGCCCTACGAAGGAGGGCAGATACCCTCCGACGTCCTCGCGCGAAGGCGGTCACTGCGGGTAAGAAGGGTAGCACGCGAGAAAAAGACCGGGAGAGGGAGAGGGAGAGGGAGAGGGAGAGATAGAGAATCAGAGAAAGCCTAGGATTTCCAGAAAAGAGTGGCGAAGTCTCCGATCACCGGCGCCTTCGATCTGCGCTCCGCTTCCAGGTGAAGGAGGAAGTTTCGGGTCGCCGGAGGGGAGAGAGGGCAAATAACCAGTATTGAGGCCGAAATTGTTATGTGGTATTTTTTTTATTGTATATTTCATTGATTATGAATAAAAATAAGATGTTAGATAATAAAAAGCAATTTTTCTTTTGGATATATTTTTTTAATCTAACAATTATTTTGTATACACAAAAAATCTTTTTTTCTTATTTCTACTTAATATAAATATATTTATCATTTCACATTTAATTTACAGATTTATAATTTATCAATAAATTTATCTATTGAAAATAGCAATATTTGATAGTATCACTCTTCTCTATAACTGAACGTTTTGAATTGATATATATGTTTTGATATATTACATGTCGGATCTCCTCGGGAATCTTTTGGTCATTTAAAAGAAAAATAAAAATAGATTAAAAGATGGATCATTTATAATTATGATTAAATTAAGATCATGATTCAACTGTAATTAATTATATTTTTTTTTTCTAGTTTACTATCCCTCTAAGTTATAGTGTGGATTGGGACGGATGGTCGGAGACTACTCGAAGGTCGTCCCTCGCTCAGCGTTATGTTGCTTGGTTACTTGTCCACTGTCGACGACCTCCGACCATCCATCTCGATCTAAATTATAATCTAAAAGAGACGATGAACCTAATAAAAAGATCATAATTAATTATGATAAAATCAGATCCGATCACAATTATATTTAGGGACGAGAGGTTCTCTCTTACAGATGCTAAGCACGCACGAGAGACATCTAGCGTATCACAACTTTATATTGTAAAAAATATGATTAATGAAGTTGGGTAACGTTGAGTATGGGGTGACCGAAAAATGATTAATCAGACTGGGTAACGTTGAGCCTAGGGTGATCGACCTGGTCCCACGGAAGTTTTTCACCGTCCACCAGAGTAAATCGGGAAGGACACGTGACGGTTAATCCAGAAACTTAACATCTTTTGATTACACCTCTTGTTTAGAGAAAAATTCCTATAAATACTCTGACCATCCTTGTATTGTAGCATAAAGAGAAGATCAAAACAAAACCAATTACCAAGTGATTAGAAGAGAGATAATTAAAAATAGATTATCATGAAAATAAATAAATAACTTTTACCAAATCAATTCAATTATTTTGAAAGTTTAATTTTTTAAAATAAAATATTAATTATTTCAGGTAATTCGTTCTATTTCAATTTTAAAAGTCCTAATTCAATTAAATCAACATTATCAACTCAACTAAAATTATACGCAAAGTGATGCTAATAAAAAAATAATTAATCAAGTTAAGTAATATTGAATTTGGAGTGACCAATAAGTCCTATATAAATTTTTCATCGGTTATCAGGATTAATCGGAAAGTACTTGTGACGGGCGATCCAGAAATCCAACATTCCTTAGTTACAAGTCTCATTTAGAAGAAAAATCTTTACAAATACGTCGTCACTGGGAATTGAATCATGTGTGCCTAGGAGACAACTAAACATCCTTATTGTTACACCATAGCGGGGCTATAAAGTGATGCTAATGTGATAAAAAAGTGATTCGCTTGCTCCCAGTGCCCCCGCCAATCCGTCTCTAAATCAATATAGAGGAAATAAATCACGGGTGACTACTAGCCATTAATACAGTGATCAAGATATGAGGAAGGCATGCTCGGATATGTCGAGTTTCAACCCCATCACCTAATGTAGTAACATCCTATACCTCAACCACTGCACCGCCCCGAATGGACATCGCAAAGTGATGCTAATATGGCAAAAGGCGATTCGCTCGTCTCGGCACCCCCGTCAACCGTCCCCCAGGTCAACACGGAAGAGGTAAATCACGGATAGCTGCTAGACATTAGTGCAGTGACCAAGACAGGGGGGAAAGCATGCTCGGATGTGTTGAGTTTTGATCTCATGGCCTAATGCGACAATACCTCATATCTCAACCACCAAACCACCCTCGAGGGGACCCGCAAAGTGATGCTAATAATAAAAAAAGTGATAAACCTTCCCAGAACCCCAACATCCTTTGGTTGCACGCTCTATTTAGAGGAAAAATTTCTACAAATTTATCGTAACTGGGGATCAAACCATAAGTACTTGGGTGACAACCTGGATACCCTACAGTTGCACCGTAGCCCTAGGGGCACTGCAAAGTGATGCTCATGATAAACCCAGTTAGCCTCATTGACTAGTCCTAAGGTGACTGGTCCGGCCCTACAGAATTTTTCCACCGACTACCAGGGTAAATGGGAAGTGCTCACGACGAGCGGCCAAGAAGTCCAACATCCTTTGGTTACGCACCCTATTTGGAGAAAAAATTCCTACAAATTCATCATAATTGAAGATCGAACCACAAATATTTAGGTGACAATTCCCTGTCGTTGCACCATAGCCTGAGGGCGATATATACCAGGGCCCCCGCCAACCCGTCCCTAAGTCAACACGAAGGAGATAAATTTCAGATGACTACTAGTCATTAGTGTAGGTGGCAAGGTATAGAAGGAGGTATGCTCAGACACGATAAATTTTGATCTAAGTTTTGATAACATTTCACCGCACCGGGAGGACATAGGGTGATGTTGATTTCTCAAAATCAACACTTCGATTTTCCATTGATTGTTAAATTTTTTATCAGAAAAATCGGATTAGTTCCAAAAAAAAAAAAAAAAAATTGAAATCTTTTATGTTAAATTTTTTGTTAGAAAAATCGGATTAATTCCAAAAATATTTTATTTATTTAATTTTAATTTAATCGGTTTAAAACCGATTGCTTACCCTGCATATATATCTTTATCAATCTACCATTCTGTATATTTACCATTTCAAATTTTATTTTTACAAATGCCATTATAAAAATTTGAAATTATTTATTTGTTCTTAAAAACAGTAACAAAATAAATTTAATCGATAATACGACCCTAAACTTTTAAACTACATCAGAATGAGTCAAGTCTGACCAAAATCAAATGACATATACAGCAATATAGTTACCCGATTAGGTGAGATCGATTAACAACTAATGGCATGTAAACCATAAAATTTCGGTAAAAATGATTTTAGAGAAACAAAGGGGGTCTACTGGAAACAAAAAAAAAAAAAAAAATACTCCATATGCCAAAATGTGGCAAAGACGTAGGTTGCCATGGTGTACAAGTGACAAACATGAGATTGTGTACAGTGACATAACTTTAGAGATCGGTGATCCACTAACAATGGACCTGGAGAACAGTTTTCAGGTGAAAACGGAGGGGTTCGTAGTTGCACTGCTCACTTGGACCTCAAGAACTTCCAATTTGCGCTCTAAGATATCCAGCTTCTCATTCAAAGCAGCCAATTTGCTCTTTGTTGTAGCCTCTGGAAAACAAGGGCGAATTTGAGTGCCAAAACACATGCATAGACATATAAAGGAGGGACAAAAAATCTGGAGCATGCTGTTCAGTATAGTTTATGACAACTTACCCACATATGCAAGCATTATGGTCGGTTTGGTTCGTTAGATTTAGAGAGCAGAGGTTTTACTTCCTCTGAATTTCAATGAACAATTGTCATGAAATTATGATTCTCAAATAGTTATTCCTAGCTCTATCATAGGAATGGCTATTTCTTATTTATTCCTTGGTTATTTTGATGAGGACAAATCTTCTAGGCCAAATGGATAAGTCGGGCTCGCATCCAGCCAGACCATATAGAAATCCTTCATATTGTTAAAGCACTGCTTATCTAGTCTTTAGGAATAACTATTCCATTCCTTATCTTATTAAATTCCGTGAAACAAAGGCCCCATCAGACAAAGTTAAGTTGCAAAAAATTCCATACAGCTGGTGTCGAGGAATTAAGACTAACAATGTTGAGACAAGAAAGACAATTCAAAATAATAGACTAGATGGGGAAGAAACTCAACTAGTCTACTTTATGTGAGATCATAAGAAGTAGCAATTGTCTCCACTGGGTACCCTAGAGGGTGGCAGATTTAGTATAATGGAACAGAGATCAATTCTTGACGAGCACATGTCCTCGGAAAAAACTCCTCTCACCCCCTAACCACTTGATGGTCAACTATAAGCTGACCCGTGATTTACCTCCCTTTATATAACCTAGGGACGGGCTGTGACCTTTTGCTACAATAAGAAGTAGCAATTAGTTAAGATAGTAAAATGAGCAGCGACAAATGTTGATGATATCCTAAATGTTGGAATAAAATGTATCAATAGGACAATCAATTATCTAATTGCAGAATAGTAAGCTTTCCTTGCAAAACCAGTAAAGCCTGATGTTTATAGCCATTCAGAGTTTATAAATTGGTTAAAAAGGAACATTTTCAAATAAAAAAAGCAATCAATTATCTTCTAAAAGAAGATGGATTCCGTTTAATAAAATAATAATAAGAGAATCTCAAATCAGCTAGTATTTACTGAAGAATGAAAACTGATTATCATTAGACCTCACAATAACGGGCAAGCTGCCACCATGTGACTGCCAATTATAATTATTCTTAATGGCAAGCATTCTACAACCTGGAAACCTAGCATGTAATTCAAGATTTTCTAGATAAAAGATGAGAAATTTCAGAACATGCAAGTTTGTTTGAGGACCAGATATCGAGACCAATCTACTTGCAAGAAGAAAAAAAATGAAAACCATTAAGAGGACTCGTCAATAATGCTGCAAATGTCCAATCTTATTTTCTGGCTTCTGAGATTCCTAGACCCTCTAGGAAAAAAAAAGAGAAAAAACAGTATACAGAAGTCCCAAGCCAAATAAATAAATGAAGACAGGTGTATCCAGTTACCATCAGAGAAATATAAGCTAGCATGATGTGCAATGGAACTTGAGAGTTAGACATGAAGAATTAAAAAAGGGAAAACATGCAGAAAGTAAAATACATTCTCTTTCTGAAGGAAACCACTAAAGAAACAAAGTTCATGCTAAATAGATAATTGTTTTATAAACAATTCACAACTTAAAAACAAAAGTGATAAATAATCGAGATTATAGAAATTTCTGTAACAGCCTTGAGGGAAATTTCTGTGACATCTCAATTAAGATCCATGTTGGAAGTTGCTAATTAAGAGGGTTTACAAGGCATGTATGAGTCTCAATTAATAGTTCAGGCTTCTCAAGTCAATCAGATGGCTTTCTCGAGTGAGCTTTAGCAATAGGCTTAAGATTCTGATACAAATACTATTTTGAACACGCTTATCAAATATTGTAAAGAATTGATCAACTATGGCTCGGGATACTGACTTGTTGATAAGAATACTAATTTAGCAATAGGAGAATATGGAGGTGATACATTGTGAATAAACCCAAGACTAACTATCTGAGGTAAAGTAATAGAAAATTTGAAAGAATTTCACTATGTAGCTTAGTAAACTGCAATGCTTTATAGTAGACTAGAAAAGAAATACATAATCATTTATGGTTAGACACTAAAGGTTACTACCAAAATTTTTGAAAGATAAATACTCCAATCAATATGATTGCACTCTGTTATACATAATCCAGTACAACTGAGGTTCAGGCATGTGCTAATACAACAAAGGCGCAACAACAACAAAACAGACCTTATGTTAGGATCTCCTGTGTACTATTATCTAAATTGAACGCCAATGTCATGGTAGGCAATAGACTATGTATAGCAACTTTTTAACATAACATCAATCTACTTAGCAATGTCAAGATGCTGTAACAGATTGTGTAAAAAGGATTAGTTGAGCCATGTAGAGATTCTCTTGTGAGCTTGAGTTAGGGAAGCTGAAGTTTGACTTCAGGTTTCTAGCTCAGGATAATCCTTAGGTATGCAAGTAGAACTAGAGCTGCCAATAGTGATTTGCAGACTTGATCACAATTTCAGCAGTGAAAATTCGCTAATTTATGTACAAAAAAATCTCACATGCATGTAGAGATTTTTTTTGTTAGCTTGAGCTAGGGAAGCTTAAGTTTGACTTAAGATTTCTAGCTCAGTATGATCCTTGGGTATGCAAGTAGAAAAAGAGCTGTCAGAGTTGATCAT
The DNA here is from genome assembly GCF_018446385.1 of Zingiber officinale. NCBI lineage: Eukaryota > Viridiplantae > Streptophyta > Magnoliopsida > Zingiberales > Zingiberaceae > Zingiber > Zingiber officinale. Next base: position 108,701,487 of record NC_055989.1, on the reverse strand, counting down.
AATTTCAGCAGTACAAATAGGCTTATGTACACAAATTCTCATATGCATAATGACAGTGCGATTCAATCACAACGATTCGTGCTACGTAGAGTTTGAAGGTTTATAGGTCACTTTCGTCTTATTTGAAGCTTGAATTTTTTACGTTCTAACTTAAGTATTCTCTTTTCTGGCACTCGGTTAACAACAACCAAAGACTAAGATCCTAAATCTACATCACCAACAAAGAATTAATTGACCTAGATGAATTGAAGAACGCATTTCTGGTGTTCCAACACCAAGATCTGTAAAGTCGTCGTCCTAACAGAACCTGGACTGTAGAAGGGGTGCAAGGAAAAGCTCAAATCATTACACAACAACCATCCCATGCTTAATCAGACCCCTAGCCTCACCGATCAGTTCGAATCAAACCAAAAGGTGAGGGCGAAGAAGAATACGGACCGAACTGCAGGAGGAAGTCAAAGAGTCGGCGAACGTTTAGCGAGATATTGGAGATGAATTCGCGGTTCTCCCAGTCGGCCTGGACAGCGATCCCTACGTTCACCGCGTTGGTCATCCCTCCCGCCCTCGCCATCTCGATTTGCTCAGATCTGAAGCGCGCCGATCAAGGAGGAGGAGGAAGATGATCGGCTGAAGCGCGCCGATGCTTCGCTGCGCCCAATGCCGCCCTTCGAGCAACGGAGTAAGCCCAGGAGTAGGCCGAGCTGTCGATGGATCACAGATATGCGTAATACCCTTTTTCTTGAAGATATACTTAAATTGGTAATAATTGTTTTCCCGATTTTAAATAAAAATTTTAAAATCAAATAACATTTTCGATTATATTAACAGAAAATTGTCTTTAAATCCTCGTGTAAACTTAAACATTTACATTCAGTCTATAAATATAAATTTATTTTTATACATGACCAAATTAGTTTCAACTCTCTAACTCTAGTGAAATTATCATATTACCCTCGTTTGGATTTAAAACGCACAACTGCTCCTTTCTTTTCCAACATTCGACATATTACTTCACGACTCCAAACCTCAGCGATGGACTCTGCCTCCGCGACTCCAAAACTCGGTGACACACTCCGCCTCCATGACTCCAAACCATCGGCGACGTACTCCCCGACTTTGTCCCTAAACCATCTCCATTGACGTTGAAGGTAAAAACAAAAAAGGTGGTAGAACTCAACTAAATCATCTTAAACCCTTAAATCATCGGTAAGTAAAATTTGTGTATCCTAGATTTCGACTAATTTGTTATTTCTTTGTGAAAAATCAAAGCTTTAATTCATAGGTGTTTTCAATTTTGTGAGGTTGAAGTTGGATAAAATTAGATTTATGTGTCTATATTGCAATTTTATGAATGAATTTGTATGGTTTCTTCTTCAATTTAAGGAATGTGAGATATATATGTAAATTTTATTGTGATTATCAATAAACTGAGTAATGTACTCAATTTAAGTACTTTGATGCACAAAATATGTAGGGTTGTACTTTAAGGTATGAATGGATAAATTGTTATAAGTATTGGTGTTGTCCACTCTGTTGGCTCGAATAAAATTAGTTTTGATTTTTGAATTACAATTTTATTAGTGTTTTCATGTTTTATGTTCTTCAATTGAAGAATTAAAAGATATATGTTAGTTTTGGGTATTGATTATCAATAAACTGAATAAAGTACTCAATTTAAGCGTTTTGATGTCCAAAATATTTAGGATTTGTGCTTTAGGGTATAAATGGGTAAATAGTTTAAATTTTTTATGTTGCATAATCTGTTAGCTATAATAAAATTAGTTTTGATGTTCAAATTATAATTTTATGATTTTGTTTGTTTGTTTATCTTCTTTAATTGAAAATTTGAAAGATATATATTACTTTTGTATATTGATTAGCAAAACCCCGAATAATATATGCAATTCAAGTGCTTTGGTGCTCATATTTTCCATGACTTGTACTTTATGGTATGAATTATAAATTATTCTTGTTGTTTGAGTGTGGTTGATTTTGTTAGTTTGCATAAAAATGAGTTCTGGATTTCTAATTGCAACTTGTTTTATGAATGTGTTTGTGTTTTATCTTATTCAATTGAATGATTGAATGAGATATGTGGTTGTTGTCTAGTGATTATCAATAAACTGAATAATATACTTAATTTAAGCATTTTGATGTCCATATTTTCCATTGATTATAGTTTATGATATGAATTATTAAGTAATTTATTTTTATATAGAAATGAACAAGAAAACCATAGCTATAAAATTAAAGGAGGTTAAGGGAAAATCTATGGAGAAGAGCCAGAGCAGCAAACAATTATGTTTGCATTGTTCACCGACATATTTAAAAGTTGTGTTGGATGAAGTGTTACCCAAGTTGGGTAATAAGCAAAAAGAGAGGATCAAAAGCACTCCACTTGCTCCAGGGTTTGAGATTCTTGAGATGCCAACTAGTAGTACTAGAGTAGATTTAGTATTAAACAGATTCCAACAGTCTTTGTGTTCATTATTGTTTGGTAACAACATTGCAGTTCCATTCACATCGACCTAGTTTTGCATCATCCTTGATTTAGCCCATGTGGGGCAACCTATTGATTTGGATGTCAGCATGGAGTCCAAATTTATGGCTCGGTTATTTGGAGAAAAAGTTGGTAACGTAAATAGGACTACAATTCATGATAAAATGCTTGTATTAACTGGATCAGAGAAGGATTCTAAAGTGGATGATTTTGTTAGGCTGTTTATTTATCTTCTATTAAACTGTGTTATTTTTCTTATTGGTAACTATTCCACTCCTCGATTTATTATGTCCTACATTAATAACCTATCGAGGTTCTTTAATTACTCATGAGGAGATGCAGCATATAGATTTGTGTGTCGCCAACTTATTTTATATATCGCTAGTAATGGCAATAGGCTGGAAGGAAGCAAAAAGTATATAAATGATTATATTGTTGGCCTAATGGTGAGTTTTTAATTTTTGAAATGCGATTGTGATATATTTCATATTATTGTAATAATATCTTTGTGTATTCAGGCTTGGTTATATGAAATAATACCTTCATTTGGACACGCATGGTCTTTATAGTATTTTCCCGGTTGTTTCATTGTGAAAGGAGTAAGATTTCCATCCAACGTGATGCTGTCGAGAGATTATTTACCAGCATTGATTTCAGCAGGGGTAAATTGCTATGTTTTTAGTATATATTTTTCTAAGTATGATTGTAGAAGTGATGTTTTGTTTATAATTATGAAAAGGTGTTGAATATAGTATCATTTCCGGATGAGGAGATTCTGTTAAGCGACAAATAAGGAAGTTTTTTAGTAAATATAGAAATAATAAAATTATTTATGTTAAATAATGATGCTAAGATATTTTTGACGACATTGCTCTTATTTTGATAGTAAAGTATTGTGTGAGATATCAAAGAGTAATAATGATGTGGAGGCAGAACCAGTTAGTGAAAAAATAGGTGGTGAGAAAGAAAATTTTAATTTTGAAGAGAATAAGAATGTTGAAGTCGAAGTCGGTGGTGAGATTGAACTTGTCCGGTTATTTGAGTTAAATGTGGAAGTAAATGAAGATCTAACTCCTAACTTGGATGATAATACTGATTTGATGGTAAAAGATATTATTTCTCAATTGAATAAAGAAAACACTGGATTGGCAAAATCTGATTGTGATGGATTGGAAGTAGAAAAGAATAGTGGTTCATATGTTCCTGGTAGTAACGTTGCTACTTCAAAAACAGAGAAGATCAGTCCTTTTTAATCTTCTATTGTAGATACTATAAGGAATATAGCTAATCGTGTAGCAAAGGGCGTCAATGTTTGTGACTCCCCCTAGCTCAACACAAAAACGTAGGAGGAAGAAAATAAAATAGGTAGATAAAGCATAACCTAGAATAGTTATTTTGAAGCCTAACAGTTTCTATGTATTATTATATATCATTACTAAACATATATGGATTTTAACTTATATTACTAAATATGTTGCCACATAAATAAAATCCATCGTAGATGTTGAGAAGGGTAACAAAAGTCCTGCTAAGAATAAAATTGATGCATATAAAGGGAGAGGTGATTCTCTAGCCATGAAGAAGGATCAGAAGAAGAGAGAATGATGTTAATAGAATTTCTGTCTAAGGATGATTTGGAGTAAGTTTAATTTGAATATGTTAAATTTTGTCTTAACACTTCTTTCTCAGTATTTGTAATGGAAATAATTTTTCTCTCCATCTAGTGTTGTCATTTGGCAGGATGACTTCCTAAGCTTGACTGGACCTGTATTTTGTCTTTTTTTTTATTTGGTAAGCATGTTGATAGTCAAATCATAAATGTTTACATGAGGATTATGAAAAAACAAAGTCCGATTTATGAATTTGAGATATACTGTATGGACATTACTGTGCAAGTTCATAGCACAATTGATATTTAATTGTACTTCTTATTAGATTAAGATGAATTAAGATAACATTTATACTCGTATTTTAAATACTTAGCAAGAAAAGTTACTGCATTTGGAGGTAAATGGCAAATATAGGTAGTTACAGAACATGGATTACGAATCTTTTTTTGTCAGGTTGACATCTACCACCAGGGGAAGACTGCAGGATCTAAATAAAAATATATTTACAAGATACAGATATATAATTTTTCCTATTAATAATAGGTGACATTGGTATATATTGATTTTTGAAGTATCTGACGAAAAATTCAAATTATGAAATTCAAACCATGATTCATTTTCAGTTGGGATAGCCAGAGTATATGTGAGTTTAACAATATTCTACTCCAATAAGTCTTAAGTGTAGGTCCCTTATGACCGACAAGAGAGGGTGAATTGCCCTGCACAATAAAATAATGAATACATTTCTCAATCTATCAGGCTTTCAGACAATTACATACTTAAAGAAATAATAATAAAATTAAGAGGAGTATGAGACAAACAATTTACTTGGTTGGCAATCAGAGGATTATTACTCTAAGGAAAATAAGTTCACTATAAAGATCTCCTTCTCGAACAAAACATCGGAGGTGAAGAAGCCTCGTACACGGAAAGAAAGCTTGGAAGTGAAAAACATAAAGAGATTCGAAATACAAAGTGTGTTGTTTAAAATGGAGAAGATCAAGGCTCTATTTATAGCCTATTGGTCGAAACTAACGTGGCACGGTCCGGGTGCCCCAGCGTAGTAAATCTCATCTTCTTACAAATGGCTACGCAATGGACAAACAATAAAGTTTTATCCTTCTTCGGGCGCCCGAACTCGCTCCGGGCACCTAGACCCGCTCCAAGCACCCGAACTGTTGCCGACGCTAATACGTAGCGTCAATGCGTCAAGACGCCCATTCATCACCAAGGTGGTTTGGGCGCCCGAAATAGCTTTGGGTGCCCGAACAAGAGTCAACTCTGACTTGACTTTTTGTCTGACCTTCTGCTCCTGCTCGCTTCGTTCACTTGGGTGATTTCTGTTGGGACCCTTGGCGCCCAGCTAGAGAGGGGGGGAGGGGGGGTGTAACACCCCACCCTCCTCACTACTAGTCCGCGAGGGCGGAGCGCTACTGGACTACTAACATATCTTAACTAAAATTGTTCGCGTGAAAATATCTATACTTAAAACTCACAAAAACTCAAAACATGCAATTAACTGGCAGAGGAAGACTAAATAATTTCAATAGTCTAAATACATGGCAATCTTAATAAATTCTTATGCTATGTCCCAAGGCTTCTATAGTCCAGGCATCGCACATCCATCCGCACCTCCTTGTCGCCTTCCTTTGCTATAACTTTTCCTTTCCTTTATCTGCAGTAAGAGGAAATGCAACTATAAGCAAAATTGCTTAGTAATCACTATCTAACTCACAAAACTCGAATATGCATGTAAATAAAATAAATCTAAAACTGAATGCTTTAAAGGAAATACTACACATGCTCATCTAATAACAAAAGAAACAAGACATGCTGAAATGCTAAACATGTAAAACTTATTTCACTTGTTCAAAACTTATACTTTTATACTTCAGAATAATAAGTTTAACTGAACTGATACATAAGCTGAACTAAACTGATGCTAGGCTAATGCTAAATCTGAACTGTATTCACGTAACTGATTTGTGAAGTTTTGAAAACTATTTTCATAATAGATAAAAATAATAATCAAGCTGCTGATGGGCCCGGCAACTGTACTTGCTATGCGCGCATCCCTTACCAGTCCCGAGGTAGCTAGTCCCGAATCTAGTAGGATTTACTAGGTTATCTAAACCTAGGGACGACTATGGGAGCACAACCCAAGGACAACTAAGATTCCAGCACAATGCCACTGATAAAAGTAAAATACTGATTCATAAGCTGATTTATATTATCTCGCTCTTACTAGGTTATTTGAACCTAGAGCTAGGTTATCTGAACCTAGGGGTGACTATGGGAGCCCACCCATTGGACCGTAGTCCCATATGAACTAAAGCAAGACTAAGCATGCTATATATAAGAATTGTAGATTAATTAAAAAAAAAAAATCTGCACTATAAGCTTAATTAAAATCTGCACTATAAGCTTAATAAAAATCTGCACTATAGGCTTAAATAAAAATCTGCACTATATGCTTAATTAAAATATGCATTATAGGCTTAATTAAAATCTGCACTATAAGCTTAAATAAAAATCTGCACTATAAACTTCCACCAAACTCTGCACTACAAGTTCCATCAAAAATCTTAAGAGGATCTTAACCGAAACTTACATGCTCAACAACCAATCTATACTATCTCATGTTCTTTGCCTAATAGCCAAGAATGACCGGATTGCACAGCAACCCCAAGGAAACTACTTGTGCCCCTTTTCATTGCTCCAACCAAACTTCATGCTAAACAATCAAAGATCTACAAATCTAATTAAGCTACTAGAGATCAAATTGGATCTTCCAATGCTAAACCATCAAAACTGCAATGCTAAACAATTCAAAATCTGCAATGCTAAACAAATCAAAATCTGTAATACTGAACAATCATTCCTCATACACTGTGCCACAGCAATCCATTGAACACCTCGGAACTAAAATTATTCATGCCCTTTCCTTAGCACAAACCGAACTTGCAAGGCTCCATATGAGCCGACTGTGTCCATTGAGGTAACCATAATTAACAAAAATCCAATTATGAGTTGCTAATTATAAGAACTGAGAAGTCTAACCTACATGCCAAATCCATTAAAACCCCTTCTCATCTTCTTTATAAAACTCACGGCAGCAAAACCTCAATCAACAAATCTTTACAGCATAATCCGAAATCTGTAGAAATCTAAACCATATGTCTAACTAAACAATTCATTTCTTTCTTTGAGATTCTCGGCAGCAGACATCAAGAGCACTGCCCTTACAACATGCTACGAAATCAAGAAGGAAGCAAGAATCCGAAACCTCAATTCATGGCAGCAAGTAAAGGAAATCTCGGAACTACTCTTACTGCAGGTGAGAGCACTTATCTCTTCTTAAACCTACAACCGAGCGAAAGGAGGCTTCTAGGGTTTTTGGATAGCTCAAATTCCAGCGACTCCTTGCATCTTCGTGCTTTCCTCGACAAGGGAATCCCGAAGACGGGAAGAACTTCCCAGATTGAACCCTTGGCCGGTCACCGAGACGAAGCCCTAGCTTCGTTCTTCAATTTTCGCCCGAGAAGAAACTGTCGCGGACGCGAGAGAGAAGAAGAGAGGGGAAAAGCTAGGTCACCGGCAAATCCAATATCAACTTATCCCTTTTATAATCCAATATTTTGTTAACTATCTTAAATAAATTTGCTACCTTTTCTAAACAGATCCGTCCGCCTGGATTCTTGGTCAGCCGGATTCGCTTAAGGTTTGGGTCGGGTCGGAGGTTGTGGGTTCGAATCTCGGCCGAAACCCTTTTATTCCTGATTATTTTCTATTTCCTAACTGCTGCTTAAATAAATTTTATTCCTTATTTGATCAGCAATGCCCGTTTGGGCACTTGGTCAGCTGGATTCTTGGTTCGGCAGGGGGTTGCGGCTTTGAATCCTCTGTCGAATCCTTTTTATGGCTATTTATTTTCTATTTATTAACTATTACTTAAATTAATTCTGCTTCTTCTTTAATCAGCAACGCCTGCTTGGGCACTTGGTTAGCTGAGACAACTTAAGGCTTTGCTTAATTGGAGGTCTCCGGTTCGAACCTCAGAATTTTTCTAAAGTATTTCTAAATTTTTTTAAATACTATTAGGACTCCAAATGAGGAAATTTGAGTCGTTACAGGGGGTGAATAGTCCATGCACAAAAACAAACAAAAATACCTTCCTTAGACTTATAACTTAAATAAAATGAACACTTGCATAAACAACATAAGAGATAAACTAAAAAGACGAGGCTCACAGATTTACTTGGTTACAATTGGGGAGGTTGTTAATCCAAGGAAGTTGAATCGCAATAAGAATATTTTTCAGGCGGAGAAGCCTCTTATAGTAATGAACGTACAGAAAATAAGCTAAACAAAAAATAAAGTGCACAAGTGTTGTTTCTTTGTATTTCACGTTGTTTTTTAGCTTTGGGAGCAAGACTACTTATATAGTATTGCTTGGGGTGCCTGGAAGGGTTTCAGGTATCTGGAGGGGGATAAAATTATATCCCCTTCGAACAGATCGTGGTCAAATGCGATCCGTATAAAATTTGATTTCCGACGCCTAGAAGGGTTCCGAGCGCCTGAACCAAGAAAGTCAACCAAGTTGACTTTTCAATCCAGGCCTTCCGATCTCATTTCGCTCGCCTTGGTCCGAGTCTTCCGCTCTGGTTCCTCTTGCTTGGGTGATCTCGACCATTCGGAATAGGGCTCATCCGAACCCAACTTCCGGCCTTCTCGAGCAAGCTTCGCTCCTGGCTTCTCATCCCTCGGAAACGCCGCACGCCTCCTTCTCGTCCGCCCGCGTACTCTTCCGCAACATCTCGTTCCTTAGACGCACCGAGCCCATCGGCTCTCTCCCCGTGTCATCCTTCTCGCTAGCTGCGTCTTTTGCTCGATATATTGTGCTCCTAAGTTCCTGCACACTTAGACACAAGATTAAACACAACATGACCTAACCTAACTTGTTTGATCACATCAAAATAATCTTGAGGTACCAACAATCTCCCATTTTTGATGTAAGCAACCCAAGTTAAGTTAGGGTAAACTAACATAAAGTAACAGAGATAAAAGTGTAAAAAATTGGAAAAGGTTAAAATACCTCCCACTAGACTTAATCTTCCCTTTCCCTTCTCCCCCTTTGATCACATAAAAAATAGGGTACCAAAAGAAATCTAATGGTAAATTTTTCAAAAAATACAAAAAATTTTAGTTAAAAAAAAAATCTTATTTTCAACATTTTGAAAAACTTATCAAGTTTTTGAAAATTTTGAAAATAATTTTGATAACACTTAAAAAAAAAGTGCAATAATTTTAGAAAAATTTCTAAGTAAAAAAAATATTTTTGACATCAATAATTTCCTAAGTTAAACAAATTTGCAAAAACTAATTTTGTAGAAATAATATTGATAAAATAAAGTTGATACTTCCAAAAAAAATTTTAAGTCTTTTAAAAAAATTCTAAGTTAAAAACACCGAAAAAATTTGAGTAACTATTTAAAGTATTATTTAATTACAATTAAATACTTTATCAGTTAGTAAATTAAATATTTTATTTCATTAATTGGCTTCTAGGCTGTGGCGAGACACTAGACCTTCTTGGTTATTGGAGCAACAACCACTTTCTAGACAAAACCTCTTAAGGAACACTACAACAACAAATGTTAAAAGACAACACCCCAAAGACAACGATTTTAAGAGAAATCATTGCGAATTTGATCAAAGACAACAGTTTTTGACAAAACCGTTGTCGTTGAACTCCCCATTAAATATAAAAGACAACGGTTTTGTGAAAACTGTTGTCATTGAGCAATTTCTTTTAAATCAACAACACTTTTTACAACAGGTTTTTAAACCGTTGTCTTTAAGCGCATTTTTAGGGGCTACACAATAGTTTAGATAAAACCGTTGTAATTTGACTTTGGTCTTTTTTCCCCTCGCGCGCAGTTTTGCTTTCCCTCCCTGAATATCTTTTCGGTGTCGTATTTTCCCCTTCACATTCTCGAATCCTAGCCATATTTCTTTCCCTCTCCTCATACAATCTCTTCATGCCATCCTGTCAACCGACCGTCCACCTCCGCTGGATCTACCTCACTATCTTCTTTTCTATATAAAGAAAACCTTTCCATCAAACATTGCTCTTCTCTTGTAGTTCATGGCTTCCGTCGTCGCCATTTCTCTCCTTCTCCTCTCGTCCTCCGCCCTTGCTACCATCTTCGTCGTTCCCTATCTGAATGTCCTCACCCTCTCCAGGCAATCTGAGGTCGTCCCCGACCGCAGCGATGAGGAGGTGAGAATGCTTTACCTGGAGTGGAGGGCCAAGCATCACCACTCCCAAAAATCCCGAGATCTGGATGAATACCGGTTTGAGGTCTTCAAGGAGAACCTCCGGTTCGTGGATGAGCACGATACAACGGCCAACCGTGGGGAGCACACCTTTCGCCTTGCGATGAACCAGTTCGCTGACCTCACCAATGAGGAGTACCTCAAGGACTTCTCCCGGCTGAGGAGATCCACTTCCCAGAAGTTCAGCAGCAGGCGCCGGCTGAGAGAAGGGGACGATCTGCTCGATTCCATCGATTGGAGGTAGAAGGGCGGCGTCGTCGCCGTAAAGAATCAGGGCAATTATGGTAAATTATTTCTTCATTTGTTGACTTCACTTTGTGCGTTCATGTGTGTGTGTGTGTGTGTGACGTTAGATATCTTGCTTTTGTTTGAAGAACGCTTTTCCGGTTCCCTTTTTCTTTGCCTCTTGTTGGACTTTTAACAAAAGAGGCGCTGGAAATTTTGCTAGATTATGAAATTCATCAACTGCTAGTGTCGAAATCTTAAAATCCTGAAGGATGAATGATCATGTCTCAAGTCAGTTTCCTCCCCAAAAGGTGGATGAAAAAGAACAATAAGGGAAATACTTGTAAAAGGATAGGCATTTATTAGAACATGCTTGCTCCATCTTTGTTCTAGAAATATTATGATGTCGAACTCTTCTAAACTGCATTTTTTATCAATACTTTTGTACTTCATGTTCTAACGTTTTAACTTAAAGAGCTAGCACACACATGTAATTTGTACTTTGAGATAGAACTTTCCACTAAGATGCTGAACATAAGAGATAGAACTTTCTACTAACATGTTTATATTTGCAATTTGTAGAAGCCTCAAAGGAAGAAAAGTGTCGTGGCAAGAAGTAATCCTGTCTTGCCATCAAATGTCCCACGATCATTACATTTATTATACTGCTACTCTAAGCGTGTTTTGGACAGCCCGAAAAAAATATATCAATTATTTTTTTATCATGATTTCTTTGATAATGAGTACGAACTGCTTGTGAACATTGAAGACATCACACCTTTTTATGAGTTGGAGCCAATATCTGCTAATTGTCGGGTTGCTTACATGTGGTAAGTTTTCGCTACACTCGAATTTTTTCCTTTTATTTGTTTAACATAGTAATATTATTTTGCTTGAATGGAAGGTTTCTCTTCAAAAAGATGAAAAAAGAAAATAAGGTCGATAAGTTTAGATTTGTGGATCCACAAACCCTCCCAGTAATGCCATATGTATCCAAACTGGACAAAAATGAAAAGATTGAATACTTGAATAGCTAGGCAAGTGTTTTAGCTGATAGGTTGAGTGGTGCAGCAAGAAATCAACTAGTTTTTGCACCACACAATGTTGGGTAAATAAATATTAATATTTTATTTCTAATAGATTTTTTTTTGACAATTTTGTTGAATTTATGCATAGACTATCTCTTTTGTGCATAGTTGTCATTGGATTTAGACTATCATCGACCCTTATGTGGAGATGGTTTATTTGTTCGATTCACTTAATCATCGCAATCATTATGAGGACTGGAAATACGTAATGGATATGTGAGTACATATTTTTTTTTTAATTAAGCATTTAATTTATTACTCATATGTCAACTCTTGTTGTACAAGGAGCTTGAAATTGTTCAATTCGAACAAGGAAAGGGAAAAAGAAGCCTATGTGGGAAGTTGTAAAGGTTTGTATATTATATATACACACATATGTCTACTTGTAATTAATTAAAAAATATTTAAATGTGCATTATTCATTGACAATTTTTTGTTAACATAGGGTCCTCAACAAGCTGATGTGAAACAATGTGGGTTTTATGTGATGAAATGTATGAGAGAAATTATTGAAGGAAATGCTACCTGCGCGAATGATTCACTTATCTCAATGGTAATATTTGACATATTCTCAATTTTTTTCAAATAATTTCTTTTATTTGATTTTGCTTCTTTATTACTGATTTTTTTACTAATATAATCTGGGTTTCTTAACAATTCATGAAAACAATTTACTCTAACGAAGAAATTGATGAAGTGCGCTCCGAATGGGCGAATTGTGTACTAGACTATATTCATTACTAGGTATAAATTACTAAACTTCAAAAGATGGCTGAACTTCATTTAGGATACTTCTGAATCATTTAGTAAATTCTATGGTTGATGATTTTCTTTTTATCCTTCTCTCATTTTAAAATCAGTTCTAAATTCTGCTTTTCTTTAGTTCTTGGATCTACTACTAGTTATTATTACATTAGTTCCTAGTTTTAAACCATTGAACCTAACTCCCTCATTGTTGAAGTATAAATGCAGTGCACATGGTAGTTTCTTATGTCACTTTCTAGAAAAGGTTTAAAGGTGATTGATAGGGATGCCAGGTTTTAGTTGGAATCCAAGTGTTTTAGGCAAGAAGGCTCAGTCCAAGTATCATTGCGTGGCGAAGTGTGTATCAATTTGAAATAGTTTGTTTGTGACTCCATGACTCATTGATTTTGATTCCTTATTGCAAATATTTTTTTTTGTTCACTGCTAGCTGACTCCTTTGCCCAATAATTTATTGCCTCTCTTAGTTCTCGTCTTTTGCTTCGATATGTCAATACCTAATATACATCCATGTGTTATCTTGTTGATTGAACATTTTGTGAATTTAGTTATAGGTATTGTTGTGGTGTCCTTATAATTTTGTTTTTGTTTTGTCTATTAAACTTTGCCTCCGGGAAATAATTAATCTCATCATATAGTGATTAAATTCGACTGAGTTAGTAGATGGAGTCTGTATCATGTTGACTGGAATTATGAGCATGTTTTGTATATAAAGATATTTTTCCAGGAACAAAGCATATATCAGAGACGTATAGTGATTATCTTATTATGGAAGTTACCAAGACAACTCTAAGTTGGTTAAATTGCTTGTATTGCATAAGTTTTATTTTTAAGACTATAAGTTGGTTATATTGCTTGTATTTTATGTAGATTTATATGAATAAATCTAAATCTGGAATTGAGTGTTGTCATGGAATTGCTTTATATTAGAGCTATGTGAAATCCTGGAATTGCTTGTATTGCATAAGTTTTATTTCTTAGACTATAAGTTGGTTATATTGCTTGTATTTTATGTATATTTATATGAATAAATCTAAATCAGAAGTTTGGAATTCTGAAATTGAGTGTTGTCCTGGAATTGCTTTATATTAGAGCTATGTGAAATCCTGGAATTGCTTGTATTGTATAAGTTTGTATTACATAAGTTAAATTCTGAGACTATAAGTTGGTTATATTGCTTGTATTTTATGTAGATTTATATGAATAAATCTAAATCAAAAGTCTGGAATTCTGAAATTAAGTGTTGTCCTAGAATTGCTTTATATTAGAGGTATGCAAAATCCTGGAATTGCTTGTATTGCATAAGTTTGTATTGCATAAGTTAAATTCTGAGACTATAAGTTGGTTATATTGCTTGTATTTTATGTAGATTTATATGAATAAATCTAAATCAAAAGTTTGGAATTCTGGAGTTGAGTGTTGTCATGGAATTGCTTTATATTAGAGCTACGCGAAATCGTGGAATTGCTTGTATTGCATAAGTTTGTATTGCATAAGTTTTATTTCTTAGACTATAAGTTGGTTATATTGCTTGTATTTTATGTAGATTTATATGAATAAATCTAAATCTGGAATTGATAAGTTTTCTTTAATTTTTCTCTTGCAGCTAGGTACGTAACTCGACCAATTCGTGAGGCTTGAGATTTTTGATACAAGGAGTGAGCTTTGTTAGGTTGCATGTAGATTGCCTTGCTAATGTGTAAAAGCCATATGGAGAACAGTACTGGAAAACATGTGATTTATGGTTTGATACTTTTGTTAGTTTGATGAGTACAACTCATTTTGTATATTTTGTAATATGTGTGGCTACAAGATGATTTATGGACTTTTATTTTGGATTGAATGTAGTAAATATTTAGTTTTGTATTGATTGTTTGGTATTATCATATTACAAACATGAACATTAAAGACAACGGTTAGAAACATTGTAAAAAATATATAAACCACAACGGTATTTTTTTGTGAAAAGTGATTAAAGACAACGATTTTATCCGTTGTAAAAACATATTAAAAATTATATACTACAACAGTTTATAACTGTTGTAAAATACAAAACAGTAAATATTATCTACCATGACGATTTATATCTGTTGAAAAAAGGGTCTACCACAATGGTTTATATCTGTTATCGAAATTATCTATCACAATGATTTTAAAATGTTGTCGTATAGGGTAAATATTTTTTGAGCATATAAACAATAACAGATAAAAACCGTTGTTGAATGTCTACAAAGACAACGAATTCAAAACCGTTGTCATAGGGCAATGCCTTTTACAACATAGTCAGTTACAATGATTTTTTGACCCTATGACAATGGATAATATCTGTTGTCGTTTGCAATTTTTGTTGTAGTGGAAATTCAAACATTTAATTTTCTCCCTGAAAGCCCTAACTCTAATTAAAGTTCAATTTAGACAAGACTTTGAAACCCAATATAGGTTCCAGCCAACTGGGTTAATTAAAAATCTTTTAGAGATATATTTTTGAGAAATTTTCCTAATTTGTCCCTTGTGGTAATTAAAATATCAGTTCAAATTATTATATTTCCTAATATTTTGATTTTTAATATTTAAATATACATGATTTCTCAAGTTTTCTACTTGTATTTTCAATTCATTATTTTCCAATTTTAATTTTTCAAAATCTTCTAATAGGCAAGATTTGGCTAGAATTAATTTTAATTCTGTATTTTCTTTTTCTGATTTACAACCGTCTTTAGATAATAACTTAACAAATTTAAACAACTTATCGGGAGGAAGAGATCGTATTTGACTTATCTTGTCGATCTCGTTATCCGTAGCTCCCTGTGAACTGCTGCTTTCTTCCGATATCGCTCCCCCTTCATCGATGCTCATTTCGGACAAGCTTGCTTCATTTTCGTCGTCTTGATGATTTGCCATTAATGCAAGTTCGACAACAACTTCAACTTATGATTCGAGCGAAGTTTCGTCCCATGTCACCTTTAGTGTCTTGTACTTGTTGGATTAGATAGGTTTCTTGTTCTTTCCTTTGTCCTTATCCTTGATCTTTAACTTGGGGCAGTTATCTTTAACGTGCCCTTCTTCGTTGCAGTGGTACCATCTGATTGTTATTTTTTTTCTACCCTGCAGATGGTTAGTTTTTCTAGATTTAAATAATTTTTTATATTGTCTTACCATCATTATCATTTCGTCATCATCCAGAGAGGATTCTGAATCTCGTTCGACCATCCTTTCCTTAAAGGCAACCTTGTACTTCGGCTCCTTCTTCGGATCTGCACATCTCATTTCATGGACTTCAAATATTGAAAACATTTTTTCTAAGGTAACAGAATCTAAATCTATAGAAATATAGTAAGCATCTACTAATGATGCCCACTCAGTAGATCTAGGAAATGCATTAAGTGTGTACCTTAGCGAATCTCAGTTGCTTACCTTTTCTCTGAGATTCGTGAGTCTGGTGATTAGTTCCTTCATTCTCAAGTGAAGATGTGCAATGGTTTCTTCTGCTTCCAATTTTATGTTGCTTAACTGATTCCTTAGCAGATCCCATCTCGCGAACTTAGCTTCGGACGTCCCTTCGTGTAGCTCAAGGAACTTCTCCCAAAACTCCTTTGCCGAGTCGTAGGTGCCGATCTGGTTGACTTCTTGTGGCGGTAGGATGCTCAGTAGATGGAACTCTGCTTTGCTGTTTGCCATGAAGTTGGCCAGCTCCTTCTTCATCCACTGGTATTCTTCCTTTCCTTCGGGCGTTACAAAACTGAATTTCATTATTAAAAGTAATTGAAAGTCGATTTTAAAAAATACCTCCATTTTCTTTTTCCAGCTCGTGAACTCCCCCTCAAACTTCGGTGGATAGTTGCTCGGTCCGGCCATCTCGTGTGCTTTGTTCGGCGATTAGTCTCCTAAAGCATCCTGGCTCTGATACCACTTGTTGGGACCCTTGGCGGCCGGCTAGAGGGGGGTGAATAGCCCCTGTACAAAAACAAACAAAAATATCTTCCATGGACTTATAACTTAAATAAAATGAACACTTACATAAACAAAATAAGAGATAAACAAAAAAGACGAGACTCACAGATTTATTTGGTTACAACCGGGGAGGTTGTTAATCAAAAGAAGTTGAATCGCACTAAGAATCTCCTTCAGACGGAGAAGCCTCTTACAGCAATGAACGCATAGAAAAGAAGCTAAACAAAAACTAAAACGCACAAGTGTTGTTTCTTTGTATTTCACGTTGTTTTTTAGCTTTAGGAGTAAGGCTGCTTATATAGTCTTGCTCGGGGTGCTTGGAAGGGTTCTAGGTGCCTGGAGGGGGATAAAATTTTATCCCCTTCGCAACGGATCGCGGTCAAATATGATCCGGGTAAAATTCGACTCTGAACGCCCGGACTCCGGGCACCCGTACTAGGAAAGTCAACCAAGTTGACTTTTTCAGTCCGAGCTTTCCGCTCTGGTTTTGCTTGCCTCGGTCCGGGTCTTCCGCTCCGGTTCCTCTTGCTTGGGTGATCTCGACCATCCAGAATAGCACTTACCTGAACCCAACTTCCGACCTTCTCGAGCAAGCTTCCGCTCCTGGCTTCTCATATCTCAGAAACGCCGCACGCCTCCTTCTCGTTTGCCAGCGTACTCTTCCGCAGCACCTCGACCCTCAGACGCACCGAGCCCGTTGGCTCTCTCCCTATTCTGTCCTTCTCGCTAGCTGCATCTTTTGCTCGATACCTTGTGCTCCTAAGTTCATGCACACTTAGACACAAGATTAAACACAACAGGATTTAATTTAACTTGTTTGATCACGTCAAAACAACCTTGGGGTACCAACAATTTTGGCCATCTAGAATTGGGCTCACTCGAACCCATCTTCCGGCCTTCTCGAGCAATATGTCGCTCTGGCTTCTTGTCCCTCAGAAACTCCGCGCACTTCCTTCTCATCTGCCAACGTATTCTTCCGCAGCACCTTGTCCCTCGGACACACTGAGCCCGTCAACTTCTTCCCGTGTCATCTTTCTCGTTAGCTGCGTCTTTCACTCGACTTCTTGTGCTCCTAAGTTCCTGCACACTTAGACACAATGATCAAAATACAACAACACCTAACTTGACTTGGCTGATTACATCAAAACTATCATAGGGTACTTACAATCTGCTCCTTTTTAATGTGAGCAACCCAAATTAAGTTAGGGTAAACCAAAACAAATAACAGTAAAATAACAAGTACATAATTTACAATTATAACATGAAATGCAAAATCAAAAATGCACCCTTCCCTAGACTTAATCTCTAATTCTTTCTCTTTGATCATATTAAAAATTGGAAAAATCTTTGAAGTTTTGAAATAAATCTAAAATAATCTCTAAGGGGGAAAAATGATCAACATTCAGAAAAATAATGAAGTTTATAATGTTGAAAATTTGAACTTTTGTGATTTATAAATCAGTTTTGGAAACATAATTTTAAAATTATTTTTTAATTACTAAAAAAATAAAAATAATTTAAGTAGTAATAAATTATTTTCTATAGTAAAATGTTGTTTCTTTAAAAAATACTTAAAAATAGTTCTTAAGTTTGAAAATTTTTGAAAATGTGATAGAGCAAGTATTTTTGAAAAAAAAATAAATTTTCAAAAATTAAACATTCAAGAATTTTTAATATTAAAAATTATTTTTTTTATAAAAAATTCACATAAAATTCAATAACGGTAAAAAAAATTTGAAACTATTTTCTATGATAGATAACAAGATATTTTATCAAAAAAATAAAATTTTTAAAAATGACTCATCGAAATAATTTTAAATTAAAAAATCTAATTTTTGTTAAAAAATTTATATAAAATAATATAACAGTAAAAACAATTTAAATTTTTTCTACAAATAAGAAATGAGCTCGACTTTCTCAAAAAAATTAATATCTAACTAATTTCAAATAGAAATTATATGAAAAAAATTATTTGAAAATATTAAACAATTTTAAGCTAAAAAATATTAAATCAATTTAAAAATAATACATTGCATAAAGATTTTTAATCTAAGCATGATTTTTGAACTCAATATAGGTTCATTCCTATTTGATTAACCATATACTTTTTATGAATAAATTTTCATGTTAATTTTCTTATTTGGCATTTCTAATATTTAAAATGTCAATTTAGTCCTTGATAATTTCTAAAATTTGAAGTAGTAAAATTCGAACATGCAGAATTCTTCAAATTTTCTATTTATTCTTTAAATTTTCATTTTCTATTTTTATTTTTTCAAAATCTTCTATAGTCGACAAGATTTTACTAAAGTTCCTTTTAGCTCTTGGTTTTCTTTTAATAATTTTTTATTCTTATTTTCTAATTGACAAGATTTTTTTATATCATTTTAATTAATTTATTTAATTGGTCAGGAGGTAGAGATCGTACCTGACTTACCTCGTTGATCTCGTTATCTGATGCTCTCCCTATAGTGTCGCTTCCGTCTGACGTTGTTCTCCTTTCATCGATGTTCTCGATGCTCATTTCGGATGAGCTTACTTCGTCTTCTTCTTGATGACTTGTCATTAGCACAAGTCCGACGTGAGTTTTAATCTCTGACTCTGACGATGTTTCATCTCACATCACCTTTAGGTTTTTATGCTTTGTCTGAGCCGATTTTCTTATCTTTTTATTTGTTCTTCAGTTTTGGACAGTTGTCTTTGACAGATCCTTCTTCATTGCAATGATAACATATCACTCTCCTTTTTCTTCTTTTGGCCTGCACTTGATTGAATTTATTAAATTTAAAAAACTTTTAAAACTTTCTTACCATAAATGTCATTTCGTCATATCATCGAGAGATGTTTCGAAATCTGATTCGTCCATTTTTACCTTTAAGGCAATGTTCTGCTTCGACTCCTTCTTTAAATCTACACATCTAGACTCATGAATTTCAAAGTAGAAAATAATTCTTCTAAATTACTTATCTAAGTCTCTAGAGATATAATATGCATCTACTAGAGTTAGTACGTGTTATAGGAGTTACCTTGTTGAGTGTACACATGTATATCTATACTCAATTTATTTTATTAAAAAAATAATATTTAATAATATTTATATAGATTAATTAAAAAGGGATGGACTGTAGCCTAGTATAGTCCCTATGTACATCATCCAATATAGTCTTTCTATTAATTAAGAAAATCATTAGAGAATAGCAATTTCACACTAAGTTGATATCCTAAATTAATTTTGTAATAAAAAAGAATATGTTTTTTTAATAAGACATGGTCTATCTTGACTTAGAAGTAAAGGGTTTAAAAGTGGAATGAAGAAACGTTTTACTTTCAAATTCATACTTTTAAAAAGTTAGAACAATAATTTAATATATTTTTTATTTTAAAATTATTTTTCTTTCAGTACCTTTTTATAATTAAAAGCTTCTAAAATGTTATCAGACAAATTAATTAAATCATTAAAATAATTATTAAGTTTGACTGAATTTATTTTGTTAAACTTGAGCTTGATTTAACTTATATTTAAATTTAATTTATTTAGATGTTATCAAAAATTTTATAATTTTCAACTAATTTAATTAGTCAGTGAACTAATTAAGGTTTGTATATTTAGAAATTTAATAAGAATTTTATCAACAAACAGTTTACAAATTTTGTTCGGAGATATTAATTACTTATGAACCGTTCATAATCTTTATTTATGAATATTAACCACCTAAGCACATTTATATTTAAATTTAGTCATTTAATTTAATAAGTCATTTACAAGAAGATGATGCTGTTGTTCATGCCCTGATGCCTAACAACAATCAAAGCAGCTCACGCATGAGCTTTGCTCATTGCAGCAGAGCAGCAAGTGCATCAGAAGAGCTGAAAACTGGGGGATCCAAAATCATATTGTCTGCTCAACCTACACTAGATTGGGCCTCCACTCCCCATTGCTGCTTTATGTTCATCTTTAGTTTTGCTTTGAAAGAAACAAGTCACCAACCACCTTTAGCTCACCCTTTTCCATTCCATGACTTGTAACCATAAGTATCGCATGATAATTTTAATATGGTCAATCAAGCTAAGTTAGGTCATGTTATATTTGATACATTATGTCTAAGTGTGCAGAAACTTAGGAGCATAAGAAATCGAGCAGAAGACGTAATGGACAAGAAGGATAACACAGGAAAGAAGTCGACGGGCTCGATATATCCGAGGGACGAGGAGCTACAGAAGAGTACACTAGTAGACGAAAAGAATATGCGCGATGTTCGAGGGACGAGAAGTCGGGAAGGAAGTCTGCTCAAAGAAAAGGTCAGAGTTGGATTCGGGTGAGCTCAACTCCGGTTGACCGGAGCATCACCCACGCGAAGAGACCAACTAAAGAGTTGATCGGCCTCAAGGAAGGTGTCTTCCATGAACAGTGTCAAAGGCGTCTTCCAGCCTGTTGGAGGCACCTTCGATAATCGTTGGTCGAAGATAAACTTTTATTTTCGGTGGATAAAAGTTATCACATTGGAGGCGCCTTTGACCAAATTGAAGGCACCTTCAAGTTATAGATAATATTTTTCAGGAGTTATAGAAAGGTCCCTGGACTTAGGAATTCTATAACAACTTCTATATTCAATTCCTAGCTAATACCTGAGTTTTTCAAAGAGTGTAAAAGACTTCTCCGCCTTTAACAAAAGAGATATTTTTAGTGGAGCTTTGTAGCTGTCTTGGATTAACAACCACCTATATTGAAACTAAGTAAAAATCTCTACCTCTTTTATTTTATGTTGTTCATTTATTTTATGTTAGTTGTCTAATATTTGTGTCCTTTCTAAGTTCCAAGCAAGAGAGATTTCTAACTCTTATTTCAAGCTATTCACCCATATCTAGTCGGCAGCATCGGGACCAACAAGTGGTATCAGAACAAGAACACTTCATAAGGACTAACTGTTGACCAAAGCAAAAAAATCAATGGTCGGACCAAGCCTCATGAGACCCTCCAAAGTTCGAGGGGGAATTTATACATTGGAAACGCTGAATGGAATTATTTTTACGAACATATTTCGAAATTCTTTTAATAATAAAATACGGGTTTGAAGTTCCTAAAGATTAATAAGGAGAAGAGAAAGAAGAAAATTAATGGACGAAGAAGGAACAAAGTGGATTCATAGCCAACAGTAGAGCAGAATTTCACTTACTAAGTGTATTACTGTCTCAAGAAGTCAATCGCATCAGAAGCTACTCCTCAGCCAAAAAATTCTGGAAAAAACTCCTGGAGCTCTATGAAGGCACATTCGAAGTGAAACTCGCATGTCGAGACATTCTTCAGAATCAACTAACAACATCCGTCTGGAAAAAGGTGAGAAGGTAGCCCAACTACACGCAAAGATCAAGGAGATAATCATCAGACTGGTCAACCTCGGCAAAATGGTAACCAATCGAGACTCGGTCCTCTACACGCTCAATGTCTTCCCCAAAACCCCATAATGGACTTCGATCATAAATGCCTACTACATCTCTAAGGGCTTAGAGATAAATATCTTAAAAGAACTTTTTTCAACTTTAAAATTGCATGAATCCAGATGTGCATAGACAAGAAAGAGTCAAACCAGAATCTGGCACTAAGAAACACCAAGAAGGACGAACCCAAGTCAGACTTAGATATTGATACAGACCAAGAAGCTTGTATGGTAAGGAAATTTAAAAGTTTTTGAAATCTAACAAATATTAAAAAAAATGCAGAATAGAAAAAATCCAAGAAATAAAAGAAAGGCTTGATGCTAACATTGCCAAAAAGAAAGACACATAAAGGAAGACTATCCAGAGCTCAAGAAGGAGAAAGACAAAGGGCCAAGGCGAAACAAGTACAAGAATTTCAAGGCCACTTGGGATGAAAGTTCGTCATCCAAGTCCGAAATAGAAGCATATGTTGGACTAGCACTGATGGCTAGTCACGAAGAACTAAGTAACTCAGAAACTTGCATCGATGAAGGGGGAGTCAGATCAGATGAATGCAGCGATGCAGGGGGAGAATCGAGCTTCAGATCCGACATGATAAGTAAGGTATGTCTCTTACTTCTTGATCAATTGTATTTTGGTATAAAGTCCATGTCTAAGTTGATATGTAAGTTGAAAACTAAAATTGAAAAAGAAAAATTTAGAAATAAAATTAATCTTAGCAAAATCATATTTAATAGAGAATTTTGACAAATTAAAAATTAAAAATTAAAAATTAAAAATACTAAGTTGAAAGAACAAATACAAAATTTAAAAAATTTGTAGGTTCAAATTATACTACTTCAAATTTTAAAAAGTATCAAGTACTAAATTGATATTATAGATTTCATAAGGGTCAAATCAAAAAAGTAATAAAAAAATACATTTTAAAAAAATTTCTGATTAATCTAATAGATAGAAACTTATATTGTGTTTCAAAATTATACTTAGATTAAATCTTTATGTATATTTTATTTTTAATTTGATTTGATATTTTTTACTTAAAATTGTCTAACTTTTTTGAATAAATTATTTTGTAGAATTTTTGCTTGAAATTAATTAGATCATAATTTTTTCGTGAAAAAAGATTTATTACTTATCCGTAGAAAAAAAATATAAATTTTTTTTACCTCTATATTATTTCTTATAAATTTTTTAATAAAATTTATATTTTTAAAATTAAAATTATTTATCAAAATTATTTTTAAAATATTATTTTTTTTGATAAAACATTGTATGCACTGTCAAAAGAAATTGTTTCAAAATTTGTTGTCAATTAATTAATTTTCTATGAATTTTTTTATCTAAATAATAATTTTTAATATTAATTTTTTTCAAAAATCAATCTTTGAAAAGTTAATTTTTTTAAATATGTAATTTTTGTTTTACATACTGAGAAAAAATTACAAGAATTTTTTAGCACAAAATCTATTTATTAAGAATTTTTTTCCAAATGCATCTCTATGTAAATAATAATTTATTACTGCTTATTTTAATTTTGTTAAATTGTAAAAATTTTATCACTACTTTGGATAAGTGTATTTAACAGTTACAAAAATTTTCAAAGTTCTTCAAGAATTCAAAATAATTTTAAAATTATTTCTTTTAAAACTGACTTTTAAATCAGTTTTTCGAAAAATAATTTTCATGATTTTTTTTAAATGTTAGTCACTTATTGTATAATCCTTAGAATTATTACACCTATTTTTAATATGATCAAAGGGAGAGAATTATAGATTAAGTATAGAGAGGTATATTTTACTTATTAATTACATAGCATGATTATGTTACTTTTTTTTTATTTTGTTTTACCATAACTTAACTTAAGTTACTCACATCCAAAAGAGGGAGATTGTAAGTACCTCATGATAGTTTTGATATGGTCAACCAAGTTAAGTTAGGTCTTGTTGTGTTTGATACCTTGTGTCTAAATCTGCAAAAACTTAGGAGTACAAGAAGTCGAGCCAAAGACGTAGCGAACGAGAATGATAGCACAAGAAAGGAACCGACAGGCTCGATGCATCCGAGGGACAGGGAACTACGAAAGAGTACACTAGTAGACTAGAAGGACATGCATGATGTTCGAGGGATGAGAAGTCGGGGAGGAAGTCTGCTAGAGAAGAAGGTGGGAGTTGGATTCGGGTGAGCTTTGTTGGAACTCTAAGGTAGCTTTGATGTGATCAAATAAGTTAGGTTAGGTCCTGTTGGGTTTA
Organism: Zingiber officinale; assembly: GCF_018446385.1. NCBI lineage: Eukaryota > Viridiplantae > Streptophyta > Magnoliopsida > Zingiberales > Zingiberaceae > Zingiber > Zingiber officinale. The sequence continues at coordinate 108,677,327 of NC_055989.1, read as the reverse complement.
ACCTTGTGTCTAAGTGTGTAGGAACTTAGAAGCACAGGAAGTCGAGCAAACACAGCTAGCGAGAAGGATGGCACGGGAGAGAGACGACGGGCTCGATGCGTCTGAGGGACGAGGTGCTGTGGAAGAGTACGTGGGCAGACAAGAAGGAGGCGCGCGGCGTTTCCGAGAGACGAGAAGCAGGAGGAGAAGGTTTCTCGAGAAGGCCGAAAGTTGGGTTCAAGTGAGCCCTATTTCGAATGGCCGAAATCACCCAAGCAAGCAGAGTCGGAGCGGAAGACTCGGACCGAGGCGAGTGGAACCGAAGCGGAAGACCCGGACAAAAAAAATCAATTGTGTTGACTTTCCTGGTCTGGGCGCTCGGACCAGGTTGGGGTGCCCTTAAACCCTCGCGTCATCGGCTGTTAAGCGGTGACCTTAAACCCTCGCGTCATCGGCGGTCGAGCGGCGACCTTAAACCCTCGTGTCATCGCGCGGTCGAGCGGCGACCTTAAACTCTCGCGTCATCGGCGGTCGAGTAGCGACCTTAAAACCTCGCGTCATTGGTGGTCGAGCGGCGACCTTAAACCCTCGCGTCATTGGCGGTCGAGCGGCGACCTTAAACTCTCATGTCATCGGGGTCGAGCGACGACCTTAAACCCTCGCATCATCGACGGTCGAGCGGCGACCTTAAACCCACGCGTCATCAAAATGACACCTAAGTTGTCGGTTGGATAAGTATGGGATTAAACGATTGCCTTGTCATATTCGAAAACCACCAGAAAAATGGAGAAAGGCGTCAAATATAAAGTAAACTCGAGTTGTGCCTTAAAGTTTCTGACCCGGTACTTACGGGAGCAAACAAAAGTACAGTTCGAATATTACATAGCAAGGTTAGCAAAAGGAAAGGTTTTTGAGGGTTCATTCCAAATAAGACAGAGCATCATCAGGGATGGAGTCATTGAGCTGATCACGGTCAATGATAGGGTCGGGTAGATCGGCCGCCAGGTGCCCCTTCTTCTTGAGTTGATCAAAGATATTGTCCACGACGCAGCCGAAGAGTCGAAGAACCCGGGCAACAAACTTGTCAACGAAGGTGTCAGACCGGATGTAGGCCACCTTCATCTCCTCAAAGCGGCTAGGCTCGCTTTCTTTATGCGCCTCTAAGGTCGATCGGGCTCTCTCCAGGTCTGCCTTCACCACCGCGAGATTGACATCCTCGTCGGACAGTTGGCTCCTTAAAGAGGCTTCTTCGGACTCGCGGGTTTGCCGTTCGGACACCAGGAGGTCCTCCGCCTTCTTCAGCCTGTCTTCTGTCTGTTTCAGCTTCTGCTCGAGAGCTCGGGCCTCCACGTTCTTCTTCTCCAGATCATCAACGACCCTTTGCTTGCGGGTGTTGGCGAGAGTGATTTTGCTCTCGAAGGTAGTGATCTCTTTTTTGAGTCGGTCGATGTACCCGGCCTGCTCAGTGCTCTTACCCCGCTCGGCTGTTAGCAGCTCTTCACTCTTGGCCAAGTCGGCCTGCAGTTGGGCTACCTGGGTGTCGTTCAGACCGTGAGTGGTCCCCGACTGGCCGGGAGCTTCCTTCAACCGTTTCAGCTCATCCTCCATAAAAGCGAGCCTCTAACACATCGCCAGGTCGTCCACCCAAAACTGCAGAAACAAGAACCCGGAGTAGATCAGAGACGAGGCCAGACAAGTTAGTGCAAGAGATAAAAGAAAAACTCACGCCGACGAGTTGACTAGTGTGGCTGTTCGCCAGCACACCGCTCGGGCACGTGCATCCTCCTACACCTCGGCCAGATGGCCTCGAATGATGATCTCGTGCTCGGTCTGATTCGCCAAGCCCCCCGGTTCCGAAAGCTCTTCTGTAGGAAGGTGGAGGGTGGCAGTGACGCGTCTCCATCCGGTCGGGGCTGAGTGAGAGGAAGCCAACCGGCCAGGGCGAGAAGACGAGGGCGCGGGCAAATGCTTGACCTTAAAAGACGACCCTGACCCGACTGTGGCGGCAAGCTGGTGAATGGAGGGTCAACGAGAGGGTCGGAGGGTGTCCGGTCGGAGGAGACGTTGGTGGCCTCCGGCACAGTAGGTCCGGAAGCGCCAGTCCGATCGGCGATCCTTACAGCTGAGGAAGCGGATCGGGCAGCTTTCTGCGATCGGTGCCTCTTGCCCGTATTCTCGAGCGGTGTCTCCGATAGCGAGCCCTCTTCTGGAGTTGACTGAGTGGCCGGAAGTTCTACGATCGGCACACCAATCGCCGCTCCTTCAATCGGCACCTAACCCAACTCCCCACCGTCCTCTTGAACAAGCCCGCGCTCGGTGGGTGTCTGCTCTGGAAGATCGTCCGGCTGGAATCCCCGTTCGGCCAAAACCTCGACCACTACTTTGTCAACGTCAGCATTGGTAAGCTTCGATTGCCCGACCAAGCGTGCCCTCATCATGATGTCGTCTGTAAAATAAAGAAAGAAATCAATTAAACAAAAGGAAAAGAAGTGGGTGAATAGTTTACTTAAGTTGACCGGCTCGGAGGGGTTGATCGGGCTAAGACCGAAGAGTGCTAGGACCCCTTCCTCCAACAACTTGTGAATGTTGAACTTCTGACCGGCCAGCATGGAGGCAGCATGTAAGTAGGCCGGAGTGCTCTTATAACGGGGCAGTGAAGGTTGGGGCCTCAACGAAAGTTGCCAAGTGGTTTGGAAGGGTGACCGATCGGGAAAGTGAACAAAAAAAATACTCTCTCCAATGCTTATTAAAGGAAGGCATCCTGTCAAAGAAAACTAGGCCCGGTCGGGCCTGCAAGAGGAAGGTGTCTGGCTGATCGAAAAGTTTTGGGTAATAAAAGTAGTGGTTGACCGAAGGGGTCAAAGGGATGCGATGTAAGTGGAACAAAATAATTACCCCGCACAAAAGGCGAAAAGAATTCGGGACTAACTGGGAAGGGAATAAGCCAAAATATTTACAAACATCTATAATAAAGGGATGAAGGGGGATCCGCAGACCGGCAGCGAACTGGTCCCGGAAGAAGCAAACACAGCCTCTCGGCGGAGTGGATGGCCGATCGGTGGCCAACGAAACATGGATCTCATAACCGGGAGGAAGTTCAAAGGTATTCGCCAGAGTCCGAGCATCGCCCTCGTCGAACCTGGACTCCATGATGTCATACCAAGGACCCGAGGCAGGGATCGAGAGCTGAGAGGTACTGACCATAGTCGAAGAAATGATCGAGAAAAGTCGGGGAGAAGCGAAGGAAAAAGGGCAAAGGGTAGGAAGAAGAGTTCGCCGGAGGGGTGTCGAAGATGGAAGAATACGAAAAGGCTACAGAAGAAAGTAACAGACTCACCAGGGGCGGAAACAGCGAGAGAAGAAGGATTCGCCGAGGAACGTTGAGGAAATTGCCGAAAACAAGAACGCTGAGTAAAGGTGGGGGAAAGGCGGCGACCGCGAGCTTATAAACATCAAAAGGCAAGGCTAAGCCGTCCGATCGGTAGCACGAATACTTAGAGGCAAATCTCGCCATCAAAATTCAAAATGCCAAGGGTCACGTCCCATCTTGTCACCTCAAGCATGCGGCGGCAGGCGGTGACACATGGCGTGCGCTCATAGGGCGGTTTCCAGAATGATTAAGGAGGAATGCTCCGCATTAACGCCTCAAATTGGTACGAGTTCCAAGAGATTTCGCTGATTGGAAAGGGGAAATGCTCAGGCAACGACTCTACGGGCCGAGCAAGCAAGAATAGCTGACTCCTGGTTAGACGCCCCCTCATACCGACCGATCAGCCTAGTGACGACATCACCTCGAGAACAAAGAATCATAGCCGACCAAAACGCCGATTAGAGAGTAATATTTTCGCACCATTTTGTCGAGTCAGTCGGACTTGCAGCCTCCTTCGACTAGACTTAAAGGAGAGGCATGTGATTCGAGGATGATTCAGGGACGACTCGGGAGGGCCCACCCCCGAGGAAGTTTAGGGCTTCGGTAGGCGTCAAGGTCAAGGGGGCCAACTGAGTGACCAGCCGATCGGAAAGCCCTCCATCCCCGATCAGTCGATAGAGAGCGGCGAGAGACGGTCGAGCTTACAGTGCACAAAGGCAGAGGATACTTTAGCCGATCGGCCTCGTCACACCGACCGAACCAATCAAGGAGAGCCAGTCAGACTAGTAGCCGACAAACAAGAACAGTAGCGACACATGCCTACAACCTTTTGGGAGTTAGTGTCGCCGACGAGCGGCGCAGATGGACAGAAAATCGAACGGCAAAACAGAGAATCGTACGGGAGAAGCTTCCGCCACCCCGGCAAATATATGCTCGCCCCGTTATGATAAGATGTCAGGGACACCTTTTCGATGCTAGCTTTTGGGAAAAGCTTGGGGAAGCGTGTCCACTCGGGAAGCGTGCAATCTAATCGTCAAGGCTCTATATAAGAAGGGAGATTGCCCTCCGCGAAGGTACGCAGGATACATCTCTTGAAGCTACTATTCATCACTTTCTTCTTATTCCTATCTCTACTTGTCGTTGTGTGACTTGGGTGTCGGAGGGCCGTCGCCGGGAACCCCCTCCCAGCTTGGCACTAACGACTTGTGGTTGCAGGAGCATAGGATCATTCGCGAAGACGAAGAGTCACCTCAGTGTTACTTTCCGGTTGTCATCTCTTCAACTCGGGGCAGGATCAATTCTAATGATGAATAACTAGTATTTTCCTTATTTTATTAACAACCTATCGTATTATATTTTCTACAGTATTGGATACTACTAACTAATTTTGGAGTGAGATGGGATGTGTTTGCTAGGAGGTTTTATTATCATTGGTAATATATTTAAATTTATTAGATTTAAATGTTTATTAGTAAAATTTGAGATGTCTTGGATATTCATCTTTGTTTTGTTGGATTGGATTTGATCTGTTGTTGGAATGGATATGATTGTATCGTTTGTTATATTGTTTGTGTGTATAATGTGAATATGTGGATTTGTGATGTTATGTTTGTATCGTTTGTTATATTGTTTGTGTATAATGTGAATATGTGGATTTGTGATGTTATGTTTGTATCGTTTGTTATATTGTTTGTGTATAATGTGAATATGTGGATTTGTGATGTTATGTTTGTATCGTTGTTTGTTATGTTGTTTGGTTCTATAATGTGAATGTATAGTGAAAATCATCATTTGTGATGCTGTCTTGATTGATACTTTATATGTAAACAAGGAAATTCAAAAACGGGGATGGTCTGTTGAAATTTTTAAGCTAATTAAAGATAAAATTTAAATTTTCAATCGATAATAAGTGAGAAATTTTAATTTTCTGTTGCTATTTAACTTAGATTTTTTTTTCTGTCATTAATTAGAAATGAAATTTAAATTTTCAATCGGTAATTAGCAATGACATTCTAAAATTTCGTCTGTAAACATAGTAATGGAATTTTAATTTTTCATTGCTAATTAGCAATCTAAGTTAATATTTGTTGCTAAGTTTAGCGATAGAATTAAAATTCTGTCACTAGATCTATGACGGAATAGTAATCTTTAGTGATGGAATTTTAATTCCGTCATAAATAAGTAAGGGAATTTAGCCTTTCATGGATAATTTTAGGCTAAGATGAATTTTAATATTTGTCATTAAATTTAGTGATGGAAATTAACCTCCATTGCTAACGACATCGATGACCCATGTTATAGTGACATAAATAATCGATTGCTAATTGATCACTATTCCCGATTAGCAACAGATAATTTTATTGCTAAAAGAGTCTTTTTCTTGTAATGAAATTCTCAAAAGGCGTATTTATTTTTCATTTTACCCCTCTCACTAATCATAGTGATGCTACATTCAAAAAACATCACTATAGTATCGGATTTCAAAAAACAGTGCTACTATGGTGTTGCATTTCAATGGTGTTGATTCTCAAAAATTAACACAACAGTGGTGTTGATTTTATGATTTATGCGGTATCAAAGTAGTAATGATTTTTAAAATATAGTACCATTACGATACTTATTTTTAAAAATTAATACTAATGGTATTGATATTTGAAATGCAACACCATGATGTGATTATTCTTTGAAATTCAATATCAAATAGTATTATTTTTTAAAATTAAGTACTACAGTAATTATGTTTTTTGAATATGGTATATTGGTTAGTGGGTGGAGTAAAATAGAAAATAAGTGTCCCTTTTGAGAAATTAAAAGTTAGATGTATTTTTTTTTATTTCATAATTTTAAATAAGTCCTCACTCAATTACTTTTTCCTGTTTTCCCCCCTTCCTGACACTCGTAATAATTTAGGCATAAAAGGGGTAACAAATCTGCCTGTTTTAATCCATGCACTGATGCAAGAAGCTTCGTCAACGAAGTCCAACGAAATGATAGATTTTGACTATAAAATCTTGTTAAGCTACAGAGTCTTCATTTGGCTCTGTCTCATGTTGTCCAAGTTCATTGATGGCCCCCCCTAGCTAGTTCCATGGCCCTAACATATTAATGAGAAAGGGGAGAAGAAATGGAGAGTCATGTGCTCAGCCAACACCACATGTGGTCTCAGCTATTGCATTAAGATCGTAATCTCTCTCTCTCTCCCTCCTTTTCTCTCTCTCTCTCTCTCTCTCACAGGTCTTTTTCTTAGCCATGAAGTAGCTTAAGTTGATCAGGGGCGGTTCACTCTGTTTTTCTATATTAAATCAACTAAAGCTCCTTGTCGGTGGTTCTACTGTACTTTACAAAACTCTAAAACTTTATTTTTTTCAAGAAAATATTAATAAAAAAAAAAGATGTTTTTTAAGTCAATTAAATTTTTCTGAGAAATTTAATATTCGATTTGATAAAAAAAATATTTATATTTATTCAAAATATATATATATATATACATAATCAATTAAAAAGAATAAAATTGAATAAATATATATATATATGGGATTTTAGCATATACACCCTTACTTATATTTATGGGTGATTGAATGTGAATCTGAGTGTCCGGAAGCTAATCTAGGTACTCGATTCATTTTTTCAATCGAGGTATCCGGTCGGACTTTTGGACATCTAAATTCACACTCAGTCGGCCATGAATATGCAAGATAAGAGTGCGCTAGCTAAAATTTTCCTAAATATAGATGAGAAATGTTATCTGACACATCTTAATTATCTTGGACATCCCGTACACACCTTAAAAATTTTTTATTTAAAAATTATTTTTGTGCTTAATTCTATAACACAACTCCTAAATCTCAAAGGCAAAAATCTTATATTATAATCGAGAGTTTACAAAAAAAATGAATAAATAAATCACCATTTCACTGCTTGTGAGGGTCACTGGGGTATAAACGAGTCAAGCCATTCGTGAGTTATTCAAGTCTCGACTTGAAAAAGAGTTCGTTTGATTAAGTTAACGAGTCGAGCTCGAGCCTGATTTCGAGCTCAAAAATATTATCGAGCTAAGTTCGAGATTAATAGTATTTAGTTCGTGAGCTCATGAATATGTTAATTTAGAAACTCACAAACGTGTTCGTTAAGAGACTCACGAACATGTACGTTAAGAAATTTATTTATCTTATTATCATATATATAAATAAATATTACATAAACAATAAATATAATAATATATGATTAATTATTATAGTTAATTATCTTAAACGAACTTGAATTAAACTCGTTTAATTTTTAAACGAGCTTTTTAACCCCCAACTCGAATTATTTAATTTTATTACGAGCCGAACTCGAGTTTAAAAACTAAAGCTCGAATTGAACTCGAGTCGAGCTCAAGTTTAGGGATAATGAACTGTATATATATATATGAAAGCTAAAAAAACAAAATACGTGACTGCTCGTCAGATAAATAGGGTATAAATAGATAAATAATATAAAAATTGACTCATTTGATTTGTTTGTAGCCCGACAAACTTGAATTTATAAATTTAAGATCCACAAGCTCTCGTCAATGCTTAACCTTGCTCCATAATGAGTGAGACAGGCTGAGGAATAAAGAGTGAATCAAAGTCTAGTTCACTGAAGGAAGATATATCGTGAGTTTGCACTGTTGTTGGCATAACAGATCACATGCCATTTGGTCCACAGCCTGTTCCATCTCATGACCTGCTTTAATAAGAAACTGACGCTTTGGAAGTTGATGATTGTAGTATAATGGAATGCTCAAAGCACTTGCATGTGCATCCGCCCTTTGGATCCATTATGAAAATATCCTAAACTTATCCAAAAATAAAAAATAAAAAGAGCATCCCAAATAATATAAAATCATCCAAAAAATATATTTCTTTTTGAAAAAAAAAAATAATCAAAAGCATACCTTGATCCCATCCAGAGTTAGAGGGAGGGGCAGGTGACGAGGGCAAGAATACCGATGGAGAGAGGATTTGAAGCTAGAATTCGAAGTTGTGTGGCAGACTTTTGGATCTTCACGCGAGACAAGGTAAGATAGTTGAAAGTGGTATTTGTGGGTCTGTGCACATCATAGAGAGATCATATGAGAGCATTAGGGTGAAACAGGGAAGGGTCCTTGACGCAGACACTCCGACACTCAAGTCAGAAAAAGAGCAGAACGAAAAGTGCAGTAAGAAAATGAACAACAGAACCATAATCGATGCGTGTGTCCGCGTGTACTTGGCCAATAGAAAAGATCCCTTTTTATACCGCCTCACATAATCTTCATAATAACGAGGCATTAAAGAATGTCTGGTGTCAGAGTATGTCGGGTGATGAAGGATGTGTACGGCAGACTTCTATTAGGTAAAAGAAGATTTCATAGCATGCATGTGGTCGAGATATTCTCTGATGAATAATCATAATTCTATAAGAGATGGTTGTAATTCCCTGATAGTCTTACTCTGGATGATAGTCCGACTGGTACTAGGACCAACTGTATATATACCGGGAGTCATGCCCTTGAGCAGCAAGGAGCTGAGTGCTGGAGCTTTGACCAGTGTTGGGGCCAATCGGGAGTGGACTGGGGTTGTGCCCATAAGAAGTGAGGGATTGAGCCCTGGGGGTTCAGCTAGCGTGGTGGCCAATCGAGAGTAGACTGGGGGTCGTGCCCATGAGAAGTGAGGGGCTGAACCCTGAGAGTTTGACCAACACTAGGGCTGATTAGGAGTAGACCGATGAGCGTGCTCTGGAAAGTGAGAGACTGAGCTCCGGGATCCAACTAACATGGGGACCAACCAAGTGTGAACAGAGAATACTGAACATGAGGCGAGGGGAGCCAAGTCCGGGGAGAAATGGTTTGTTCGGATACATGTTCCTTGATCTTGACTGCCATCTATTCATAACTTTTAACCATCACATCACATTAACTAACAACCTCACACTCTCCCTGGGGTCATCCACTATACGCCGTATAATACCTTACCAGATGTTTTATCTTTAAAATACTCCTTATTTAATATTATTGTAGCAACTATTTGATTAGCTGATATAATATTCTTCAAGTTATTATAGCAGCTAAGACCCTTCGTAACTTTATTGTTGTTTAAAAATAATTTTAATTAATTTAAAGTAATTTTAATAAAATTTAAAGTAATTTAAATAATATTTAAATAATTTTAATAAGTTTTAAATAATTTAAATAAGTTTATTAATTGTTTTAATATAATAATATTGAGAGTTTAGTATTTAAAGTTAAGATTTTAAAATTTAGTGTTTAACCATAATATAATATAATATAATATATAGACAGTATGTAAAAATTATGCAATGGCGGGTATAATGTGAAACTATTTTAGTGTTGAGAATTTATGATTTAAGATTCAATTTTCGAAACTGATGGATCTGGAAGTTGATGATTGCATATTACGAAATACTTCATCAGTGCATCCGCTTGCTACTGTTCAGTGAAGGATCTAATGACTATAAAAATAGCAATTTTTTACATAATCATAAATAAATTTTAATTGATAAAGATTTATGAACAAAAGTGAAAAGTTATTGAAATCCTGAAAAGGACATTCATTGTTTTTATTTATTATTTAAAACAATGATCCCATCTTAATGTACTTTTATTTTTAAAAATGTTTTTAATTTCGATGATAGCAGCTACAATGTTTTTAGCTACAATAATACAACATAGTGATAACAGCGAGGGGCGTAGTCATATGGAAGAGAGGGGGTGCAACTGCTTCTTCTCATATTTTGTTAAAAAAAAATAATACTATACATTTTAAAACCCTCATCATCATTTTGATGGGCCAATTCATCACTGTTCATTATTACAATTATTAAAATTGAAATTGATCATATATTTGGAAAGTCTACCACCTAAGTTATCCATTGATACCACTTTTATTAGAAAATATCAAGACTTGGTATATTAAATATTGAATTTTAAATATATATATATATAATCAACGGATAAACTAAATCGTAAGATACGAAGTGAGAGCACTACATTAAAATTGAATCTGGTTTGAATTAAATCCAACGGATAAACACAAATATAAGGATTATATTGGTTCAAATCAAGACTGATTTGGAGTTGATTTGATAAAATTACAACTGAATCAAATTTATGATTTAAACGAGTTATATCTATTTAAAATGAATTAATATTTGTTTAAGAAAATCCTCTATTTAATTTTTTCTTTACCTTTTGTACCATAGGCTACCCTTTTGTCCATCTCTATTTTTTTGTCTTCATTTTCTTCCTCATTTACTTTTTCTCCTTCTCTTCTCCAACTATAGTACACCAACTATTTTTCCTCTACTCTCCTCTTCTCAAGCACAAGAATTCACTACAAAAAATCAGGCGTATAACGACAGGATCTCCGAGTGAATATACTTCCGTCGATAATTACCGATTAAAATTGAAATTCAGTCGTCGATTATCGACGAGTGTATATTTAGTCGGTAATTACCGACTGAATTTTAATTTCAGTCGGTAATCACCGACTTATATTAAAATTCAGTTAGTATTTTACCGACTGAATTGGAGGTTTATTCGGTGATTACCGACTGAAATTAAAATTTAGTCGGCAAATCCGCAATATTTGGGCCTTACCGACTGAATTGAACATTTAGTTGGTAAATTACTGACTGAACCTCCAATTCAGTTAGTATTAACTGAATTGGAAATTCAGTCGGCAACCCCAAATAGAAATTAGGGCATGCGGACATGTTTCCTCTCCACGCGAAAGCAATCGGTGCACTCCTCTCCCGTTCTCGGCAATCGGCAACTTCCTCCTCTTCTCGGCAATCAGCTACTCGGAGTATGTTCTCTCCGCCTCCCTCCTCTTTTCTTGTCATGTTCTCACGCGAGTCGGTCTCAAGCTTGCTCGCGGCCGCCGCAGTGGCCTGCTCGCGGCTGGTCGGTCGTAGGCCTACTCGCGGTCGGCCAGTCTCGCAGTGTCTGCTGGCGATCGGTCGGCCGCCGTAGTGGCCTGCTCGTGGCTAGCCGACCTCCGCAATGGCCTGCTTGTGGTTGGCCAACTGTAGTGTCCTACTCACGGCCGGTCGTAAGGGGCTGCTATGCTTGCGGCCAGTCGCAGGGGTTTGCTCGTAGCGACCGTAGGGGTCTGTTCGTAGCGACAGCAGGGGCCTGCTCACGCCCCTCGGGCAGTTACCGCAGGAGCAAGCTTGTCGCCACGACCGACGCTGCAAGGGCCTGCTCGCAGCCACAGGGGCCTGGTCATAGCTTCGGCCAATGGTCGATCGTAGGCGCTTGCTTAGCCGTTGCTTAGCTTTAGAGGTTCTTAATTATTTCATTGCATATTTATGGTTAATATCTATATGTTTGAACATCTTTAATATCTATATGTTCATTAAGTAAGTTATACTTCAATCATGTTTTGTTACTTAATTATCATGTCAATAAACTTTGTTATGATATGCTATAATATTATTTTATAGATATTATATATATGACATACCATTCAGCACCATTATGTGGATCTACTGTACTTAGGGTGGTTGGAGATTCATAAGTATTTTTTTATTATTAGAATTTAAATTCTTTATTTATTACATATATCTTATGTCTTAATATTTTTATATGTAGGTTTACTCTCGATGGTCATCGAGTAGCCACATATATTAGTAAGAAATTTAAAGAAAGAGTCTGCATTTCTAGTACTACATGGAGACATGTAGACCCGGAGATGAAAGATTTTTATTATAATGAATTAGTAATAAGTAAATTGAATATGTACAATATATTTATCCTTTAATATACTAAATTTTTAGTTTTTAATTGCAGAAAAAATATACGTGGAGGATGGACATGAGTAAGAATTTGCAGCAACTTGGAATGTTTATTGTGCCAAATTGTACAAAGACCTCTTATATTATATGAGAAGGAATGACACAAGGCCAGATTATGTATCCGACGAGATCTGGGGTGCAAGGACGACCACTTGGTCTATAGAGAGATGATAGTCAAAGACTCTAAAAGCTCGAGAAAGTAGGAATACAGAGACAGGTGGCCCGAGTGCCGGATCCAATCGGCATACATTAGGATCCCGATCCATTGTTAAGCACACTATAGATCTGGTTAGTTTAATTTAAAGTTATATAAATAAAATTTTTATTAACAAACTTATATAATTTTGGTATAACTTATTTGTGTATGCAAGAGCGTTCTTTAGAACGACAACCTACTTGCCTAGAGATCTTTCTCAAGACTCACTAGAGAAAAAATAACATATATGTTGATCATTGATATTATATTTAATCATTAATAATGATTAATTAGCTTTTGTAATTGTGTACAAGATATAAATCATATATTTTTTTCTACATAGGAGGAAATGCCAAGTAGGGTGACTTAAGCATCTCAACCACTACTAGAGGGAGGGGAGTCACATGATCTATCCACCTAGTAAATAAATGATATTTATTATGATGTTGTGGGTGGAAGGACAAAGAACTTCTCCCTCTACGGCCTTGGCTCCCAGACCAAGGTGGTATTTGATCGGTTGAAGACTCCGAGGGGTCGGGCTAGTTCATCTTCTTCTTCTTCTGAAGTGGAGTCATTAAAAAAACAAAATCAAGAATTGAAGGCTCAAATGACTACAATGGATTAGAGGTGGGAGGAGGGGTGGGCTGCTCAAGAGCAGACATTGACCCAGATGCAAGAAATCATTGCTACATGGACACAGTCACAGCAGCCCCAGTCACAGGAGGACCCACAGACTCTGCTGATGATTAGATTATTCTGGGGTATGTTCAACTATAATATGAGTTTTTTTTATTTATCATACATAAATTAAGTAAAATATATTTATACTGTTTGATATTATTAGATATTTATCTTCAATTGTATTATATTTTTCTGGAGCTCATATTGATATATTCATTATCATCACTATCATTGAATATCCAAAATATACTTCAGGTAATTTTTTTTATATAAAATTAGTTATATATTAAAATTTGTGAGTGATATATATTATTTGCATTGATTCATTCTGATCATAATCTCTTGTATTTAACTTTTATAGGATTATATTTGGATATATGTGTAGGAGATATATCATATAAGTATTTTGGACATTAGATACTTGCCATCTACTTTTGAATAATTATGATTATATGAGTATTTTGTATTTGGATAGTTATGATTATGTTTTGTATTAAATTTTGGATAGTTTGATTGTTTGTACGTTGTATTTGTGATTATATTTGTGAGTATATTGTATTGATTATGATTTGTGTGTGGATTGTATTTGTATTGCCATTGTTTGAATGGTGAATTCCGTCGGTAAATATTGATTTGCCACATGAAAATTTCGATACACTACCGACTAATTTAAATTCAATCAGTAAACTTTGTTACCTCACCATCTCTAAATGCCGACGGCAAGTATTTCTGTCGGTAACATTTTCCGATAGAAATTTAAATTCTGTCAGAAAATTTCGTTTCCGACTCAATTATTTTCGATATCATATATTACGTCGGTAAGCCCAATCACCGACGGAATTACGACGGAAAATTTAGTCGTTATTCACATGATTTTTTGTTGTGATTCTCTTATCTTAGAACCAACTTTAGGTCATAGATAAACTTTGGGGATTACAAATAATTTTCTAACTTTAAGTTATAGATAATCTTTCGGGAGACATATTATTCTTTCAACTAAACAAAGAACTATAATTGAAAATTTTCAATTTAAATTCATTTCAGTTTTTTAAATTTGAAATTTAGACTCTTAATTGTGAAAATCAATCTATATTGATAAAAAATTTGAAAACTACCTTTTCTAATTAGAAATCCTAACTATGCCACTAATAACAGTTATATAGTTATCACAACTATTCCATCGGATTAGTTATTATTTAATAACTATTACAATTATCATCTCGCAATTATTATAATATAATATTAATCAATGGTTGATTAAAAGATTGTAATAGTTATGTACTATAATGATATAATATTAATGTTGATCAAGTTGAAATTTCATATGATAGTCATTATGAGCTCGTAGCTGATGAGATAGAGTTAAAAATGTAAATACTTATAGAAAAAAAAATGTACGGAAGAATGTTTTTTTGAGAATAAATAAAAATGAATATTCTTTTAATTTTTTACACATATTCTACCCGGTGACGCCTGTGTTGACTCCGCTGTACTAAAGGATGTTGCACGACCCAAGAATAAAACTCTTGACATTGATATATAGAGAATACTCTAGTTTTATGGTGTTATTACAGTAGTTATGACCATAACTATTATAAAAACATCCATAATGACATCAAATATTTCTTTCAAATATTTATGTGACTCACTTTCATATTATCAATCAAATATCTCAAATCTCATAATAAAATATCCCCCAATCAAGTATTTATGAGCCCCACCTATTAAATATTTTTATCTCTCAATTACAACTTGTAGGGATCACTTTCATGTCATCCATGATGAAATCACCGGGCACAAAGCTGTGCCCGATGATTTCTAATATCCTTTCAAATATTCTCACAATCAGGGATATTTGATAGAGAGAGATATTTAGAGAAATATTTTCTCTAAATATTCTCATAGGAGATGCCCTAACTGTAAAATTATTTAAATTTGAATTTAAATCACTCTAATTTGTAGGGTTATAAATAAATTAGACGTATGGAATAATATTGTTCAGAATAAAAGAATATATCAAATAAATAAACATGAACGTTACCATAAACTCATTATATAGTTTATTTTTTTAAAAATAATTTAGACTGTATAGTAATTATGATCATAACTTTTATAATTATAACAGCTCCTGAAATAATTTGGATAACAACAATATTTTTAATATATTAATACATTGAAATAAAGTTATTTTTTAGATAAAAATTATAACGAAGTGCTCTTATAATTTTTATTTTTTTATGTGGAAATGATAGAAAAATAAGGAGTGTCCTTAAAAAAGAGAATTATCCATTGAGAATATTTTAAAAGCAAGGTGTTCTCCATAATAATTCATTGAAAAGAAGAAGAGCGCTTTGGCTAAAGCTGCCCACGAGCCAGTAAGCGAACACTCTCCACTCCTTTTGAAGGCGAATCCTCCCTCCCTTCTTTGTCCTCTCTCCTTCACCTCCATCTTCATGGAAGCTCTCCGCTGCAGTGCGTGCTAGAGGATGAAGCAGTCGCTCGGGTTTCGGCTACTTCTAGGTCTTGTTTTCAGTTGGAGGGCCGTTCTCGCGCAGGTTCAGTCCTTTCCACACTATGAAGGTAAGTATCTCGTCGGGATCTCGAATCGGTTGCGTTTTCATGGCCAATTTAGGGTAACCTCGGAGTTACGGTTGTTTCTTGTAGTCTCTGCGCTGGTCGCCTTTAAGCGCTCGGCATTTGAGGACCCTTTCTCGGCTTTATCCGATTGGGATTCCGTCGACGGAAGTCCTTGCAGCTGGACCGGAGTCACCTGCTCTGCGAATCGGGATTGTGTGGTTTCCCTGTAAGAAATTTTGTGCTTTTCTAGGGATCTTCATGAGTAGATCTCGGGTTGTTTTGCCTGTCAGAGCTTTAGATTTCTGTCAATAGTTTTTAAGATTCTTTTATTTTCGGGAAAAGTCCAATTTTGATGACGATAATCGTTTAGTTCTCATGCAAAATGTGAACTGGGTTTTTGTTTTGCAGAAACCTTTCTGGATCGTCATTGAAAGGGTTTCTTACTCCAGAACTTAAAAAGCTCCGTTGTCTGCAAGAATTGTAGGTGGTTTTCATGTGTTCTTTGTAGTAGTTCTTTGCGTTATGCGTCTTTCTCAGAAGTTTGCTCGTCTTTGTGCAGGCATTTGAACAACAACTTGCTTTTAGGCACGATACCAGCGGAAATAGGGATGCTAAAGAATCTTACTGTGTTGGATTTGAGCATGAATCGGCTCACTGGTCCTATACCTCCCGTACTTGGAGAATTAATTGCCGTCAATAAATTGTAAGTAGTGGCTGGTTGGAATTTTCAACAATCATTAATTTGCTGGCCAGTTTGAGTTTCACTGATCTGTCTCTCTCTCTCTCTCTCACACACACAGAGATCTCCATTCCAATGGGTTGACGGGTAGCATACCTCCTGGACTTGGTAAATTAGAAAATCTTGTGGAGTTACGATTAGACAGGAATAGGCTTGGGGGACAGATTCCTGGAGGCAGCAACTTAAATGTTTCTGCATCATCGCACGGCTTGTAAGTTATGCTTTTTCCCTTGTCTTTTTCCATTTTTTAAAAAACTTTTACTTCACTATTGATCGGTAAACTTCTTTTTACCGACTATACAAATTGACAAAATCCAATCTTCACTGCTTTTTAAAATTTTTTACTTCACTATATTCAGACTAGTAGAAGGGGAGTCTTGGCGCAACGGTAAAATTATTGCTTTGTGACCTAAATGTCATGGGTTCGAATCTTGGGAACAGTCTTTTGCAAAAAACAATATAAGACTGCGTATAATGGATCCTTCCCCAAGACCCCGTATGGCGGGAGTTTCTTACACCGCGCTGTCCTTTTTTTTCCTGACTATATTCAGACTAGTAGACTTCTTTTATTGAGAATGCTACTACCAAATTTCTCTGTTAAACCCAATGGTGTTATTTCTATTGCCTTACGTATGCGTTTTCCATTGGATGTCCTATATGCTGCAGTTTAAGTAATTATTTTCTTCATTATTTATGCAACATTTGTGAACAATTTCTAACTAGCAAGTATTTTATGGTAAGACTTGGCTGAAACTTCAAATGTAAAACCTTTATATTAACTTCAACATGCAGGATCATGTATATTTGCTAATTTTTTTGACATTAACAAAGTAATGGCAATTGGTGGAATAAAATATAGAGGTTTATTTCAGGAGGTTGTTAAACTACAGTCATGATAGCCATATTTATTATCAATCTAGTTCATGATTCAAGAGATAATCAAAGCATCATTCATGAGAGTATGAGAAAAACAAAGGTCGATGCTGTTATTTAAGCCAACTTGAACATCCATTTGAATAGTCACTCTAGGTATACTATATGTAGTTTATATAAGGACATGTGTTTCACATTTTCAGGTGCTGGATGCAAAGTAATATTATTCTTGAAAACGTTTAATATTTACTTTTATTTCAAGTAGGCATGCAACTGATGGCAAAAGCGGTGGCCTTTGCCAGTTATCTAAGTTAAGAATGGTAGATTTTTCCTACAACTTCTTGGTTGGACAAATACCATCATGTTTGAAGTATCTTCAAAGGTAATCAATATTATTTTAATTATTCCTTTCATCTTATGGTAGCTCAACATGGTAAGTAATCTTGGATTCATTTGCAGGTCAAGTTTCCAAGGAAACTGCTTTCAAGATAAATACACCATTCTGCAACGAACGTCTAAATCCTGTACCAGTACCAATTCACTTTCTGTACTTTTTCACAAAAATAAAAATGAAATAATCACACAGCTTAAATACTTATAGTTTGATAGGCTACCTGTAATTCATATGCTATGATTTTACCAATGACTCAACTAAGTTATATCTTATTGTATAAGTGCTACCACAACTATGTTGCCCTCATTGTATGTTAGCACTTTTGGTAGTACTTCCACCTTCAAGGTGAGAAGTCATGAGTCTTCATAGCCATCCTTTAACCTTTTTTATTTGATTTACCAATGTAGCTGTTTGGTAGTTAGATACTTAGTGAAAGGTGGTTGGTAATAATCTCTAAAAGAACAAAAATGTTTTTCTTCTATGTGGTAGTATTCAGAAATGATCCAGAACTGTCTCCCTAATGTAGGTTAATCAATATATTGAATCATAATGTTAGCATCATTTTGGTTAAACTATATTTTAAATATTTAACATTTTCACACAGCTTAAATTCAAATGAAAATCACAATCCTCTTTTGCTTTAACAGTACATTCTGCAAGCAACTTCTACATCAACAAAGCCCTGCTAGTCCCAACTATCTAGGATCATGCAATCAATAAAATCAAGGAAAACAGGAAATTAAACTACACATGCACCCTTACTGATCACATACAAACCCAAGCTGAAAAACTCTTCTTTGCTTCCACTTCTGTACTTTTTTTTGCTTCTACTCTATATCCAACAACAATTCCTTCTACGACATGTTCTACTTAGTAATATACCTCTTGTAGCTGATTCTGATGGAATTTCCATTCAACATCAAGTATGGATTGCCTTTTTTTTAGAAAATTTGTAACATAAAATAATTATTTATTTTTCAGAATACATGGGATCAGTGAATTGAACCATTTCTATCTTGATCTAGGTCGTTCGAACAAAAATCAGGCAATAGCCAAGGAGAGAAATAAACAACCCACTGGAGAGCATAAAAAGCATCAGAGTCCACAGCAACCAGAATGGCTTCTGATCCTGGGGGTCACAACTGGATTTCTTGTAGTTGTCTTCATTATCACTGGAATTGCCACTGCTGTAAGGACTTGTAGGTTAAAAACATTGGAGAAAATCCACTGGAAGAAAACTATGAGTTGGAAGGACGACATGGCAATATCAATAGGTATTTGAAAATGCCTGCCCTTATTTTGTTTTTCAAAATATTTCATTGTTGAATAACGCTACTGTTAAAAAAAGCTGATATTGGCATATCTTATCTATTGTTCAAAAAATAGATGGTGACATGTTAAAAAATGTCCTGAGGTTTAGCCGAGAGGAACTTGAAATAGCTTGTGAGGATTTCAGCAATATAATTGGTACTTCCCCACATAGTATGGTCTACAAAGGAACAATGAAGGATTCAACTGAAGTTGCCGTTATCTCATTATGCAACTTAGAAGACCAATGGACAAACTATCTCGAGTTATCCTTTCATAATAAGGTACTTGAACTTTGTGAAAATTTATTTGAAGATACTGAATGGTTTTTAGATAAAAATTATCTAAATTCCACCTATTCAGGTAGCAGATCTGGCCAGACTGGATCATGAAAACCTAGCAAAGTTACTTGGTTATTGCAAAGAAAATGAACCTTTTTCAAGGATGCTGGTACTTGGTTATGCCTCTAATGGGACATTATATGAACATTTACATTGTAAGTGAGACACAGACTTACCTTTCTAGTTTAGTTATTATATATGGTAAAAGTTTTCAAATTAACATAAGCTAATGACTTTTAAACTCTAGATGGTGATGGATCTCAGTTATCTTGGATTAGACGCATGAAAATAATTCTAGGGGTTGCTCGGGGATTGAGGTACTTGCACACAGAGCTGCAACCACCATTTGTGTTATCTGAGATGAGTTCCAATGCGGTGTATCTTACTGAAGAATTTTCTCCAAAGGTGTGAAATCCTTCTTGTTATGTATAATCCATATCTGACATTCTGCTAATTAGAAAAGGAGTAAATTTGCAGCTTCTACAACACTAAAACCTGTCTGCCATGATTTTTCTGTAAGGAAGAGTTCTTGATAGCAATCAGCCACATCATTTTTGCAAGCTAGTTCTATAGGGATAATGCATTATTTAAGCTTCTAGGATATACTGTATCTTAATGTTTTAATGGTATCATAAAAACACAATTTTGTATTGGCATTAGGATACGGCTTTGATTGAAGTTCTCTTCATTAAGAGCATTCAGTTGCTTAAACATGATTAACTTAATGAGATCTATCATATAAATTCTCACTCAATATACTTTCTTAAATCATGACTCTAAGTCTGAGCTTTTTTTTGTGGCTTTCATCTTTCCCAGATAATTCCTTCAGTGACTTTTGCTGCTAACATGGTTTCTGTTTTATAATTCCTTCAGTGACTTTTGCTGCTAACTTGGTTTCTGTTTTTTCACATCTTTGTATTAGCGGAATGGATTAAGATTATAAAACCCTCTTACATTTCTTTTGCAGTTGGTTGATTTTGAGAGCTGGAAAATTATTTTCTCAGAATCTAAGAAAAGTGCTGGTTACTTCAGCAAAGTCTCTCTTCCAGAATATAATGTTCCTCGAGAGCAACAAGAAATGGAAATTCAAGCTAACATCTTTGCTTTTGGAGTAGTTTTACTGGAAATAATCAGTGGAAGACCTCCATATTGCAAGGAAAGAGGGTGTCTGATAAATTGGGTAAGATGCATATTTGAAAATATTTGATACTCAAAAACAGCATCAGCTTCTTGTAACAGATAGTGACGGCATAAACCCAAATTTGTTCTTATTTCCTACAAACTTCCAATAATCATTTGTTCCTTGTAGTTTAGAAGCTTAATTCTCAACGAGCCCTCTAATCAGTTCATACAATAGTCAGGGTAAGTTAAAGGTTGTATTACCTCTATTTAGCTACCTTATCACATCCCAACTGAGGAAACCATAGCCTCGCTGCAAATCACAAGTTTCTTTCAACATTATCTTCCCTTTGGAGATTTATTAGTTGGAAAAGGCATAACATTGTTTGCCCTTTGGGTTCGCTAGTCTCAAGATATATCCTTCTTGATCCAACAGTTTGTGATTCATATTAGTAGATTCATGCTATATATCCACGGTTCATTGTTCTTCTATGTTATACAGGCCACAAAGTATCTTCAAAACCCAGAAGAGATAAGTAAGCTAGTAGACCCTGAATTGAAAAACACAAAGTCAGAAGACCTCGCGGTCATATGCAGCGCGGTTAGCCTCTGCATCGAACCCGATCCCACAAAGAGACCGTCGATGCAAATAATAACCGCTGCGTTGGAGAATGGAATCGACTTATCACCTGCTGCCCTACTCAAGGAATCTCCTTTGGCATGGGCTGAGCTAGCCTTGTCTTCCTAATACTTCTCCTCCCTCCATGTAAATCCACGTCACATAGGAAATGCCTTGTTTCAGCTTTTGCCTAATCATTTGTTTCTACTATTGGAATTGGATGAACAATTGTGCTTGCCAGCTGAAGTAATACAAGTCACAGCATGGCACACAATATTTTATTGTACACACTTGATTAGTTAAGGATTAAAATTAGCTATGGATGGACATTTTTCTCTCTTCTTTTTTATTCAGATGTGATATATCTCGTGTGTTGAGTCTGTGTTTATGGTATGAGACGAGTTTGGCATATCATTTGAATAATTTCTTTTATCAAATCATTTTCACTTGCAATATTTATTCTTCCATTAGTTCAAAATATTAAAATGTATAGAATTGTCAAATAGATTTGGTAGATCATATTCCTTTCAAAGTGTAGAATTTATTGTTTCACTTTTTGAATGCTCAAGTCCATGCAAGGAATATTATCTCTGGAAAATTCTCTAATTAAATATTTGACCATCTAAAGTTGTGTGCTTTGTCAATGGCATCATAAATTGGTCCACAGGAATTAGGCCAATTAAATGAACTTCAGGTCACGCATGACGACTTTGACCATCTTAGCAACCGGCTTAGTTAAGTCAGTCGGACTTGTGATGCCTGTGTTAGTTGGTCTCGATAGATCAAGTGGGTTGAGTGGTCCGGACAATTTGAGTGCGGATCGGATGAGTTAGCTTAAGTCATTTTGTTTGGATCATTTGATCAAGGTAGTTGGGTCCGACAACTTGATCTAGTTGATCGGCCTTAACGGTCTAATTGAGTTTGCTGGATCATGCAAGCCAGATGATCTAGTTGAGTTACAAGCTCTTCGGATGATCCGAATTGTTAGGGGGATGGTTGAGCTGGACAATTCGTGCAACCAATAAGTATCGTGGGGGCATGTAGTCCAAAAAGGACCAATCAAGTCGATGGACCTAATCAATCTAATTGATTCTGTTGAGTCGATCAGTACAATTGATACAATTGCGATTAGATTGATTATGACTATGTACTTCTTTACAAAAGAATCGGCCCCGGGGCTATGGTGCAATGGTAGATCATTTAGATTGTCACTCAAATACTCACGGTTCAAACCCCAGTTATGACGAATTTGTAGGAATTTTTCCTCTAAATGGAGCACATAACTAAAAGATGTTGGGCTCCTGAGCTGCTTGCTGCGAGTGCTTCCTGATTTACCCTGGGTGTCGGTGGAAAACTTCCGTGGGGTTGGGCCAGTCACCCTAGGCTCGACGTTACCCAGCCTGGGTGTCACGATAAGACATCTATCCAGATATCTACAATTTGATCCCTAGCTATGATGTATTTATAGAAGTTTTTCCTTCAAATGAGCAGTGCAACCAAAGGATACTGGGCTTTTGGGTTGGCCACCATGCGCGCTTCTTGATTTATCTTGGTGGTCGGTGGAAACTTCTGTGGGGTCGGACCAGTTACCTCCAGGGATAATTAATGAGGCTAACTGAGTTTATCATGAAAGAACCACATTGCTGTAAAGCTCTTTAAGGATCCCACCAAGCACCCCAGACAAAGTACAATGATAATGATAAGAGGCGAGATGGATAACCCACACAAGACATATCATACGCTTGTGTGCTCGAACTGTCTTGCATCGCTTGCGTGCTCGAACTATTGGTGATGCTGGACCATTGCGTCAGGATTCATTTGTACTTCTGAATTTACTCGATGGATGAATAGGGAAAAGGCCGCCCACTACACAATCCAAATACTTGGATTAATAAAAATAAAAAAAATAAAGCTCATAGTAACAATTAAAAAAAAAATGATAATCCCAGTTAATCTCATTAACAATCCCTGGGGTGATATACCTAGCCCCACGGAAGTTTCTCACCGGCCACTAGGATAAATCAAGAAGTGCACGCAGCGGCCAACCCAGAAGCCTAGCATTTTTTGGTTGCTCTCCCATTTAGAGAAAAAATTCCTATAAATATGTCATACCTGGTGATCGAACTATAGGTGCTTGAGTGACAATCATTTGGAGGAAAAAATTTTATCAATGAGGAGCGCAACCAAATGATACTGAGCTTTTGGACTATCCACTGCGTGCGCTTCTCGATTTATTCTGATAATCAACGAAAAATCTCCATGGGATGGACCCAGGATTCAATATAAGAGGAAAATTAATCTCTAAATATCTTAAGTGATCATCATATTCACCCTTTGAATTCCAAAATTTTATGGGCCGAAATTCACGCGAACCTGAACTTTCCAATTCAAAGTATTTTTTAAAATTTTTTAAAAATTTTATTTTTACTTAATACGTTAATCCAACCTCCTACAATTAAAATCTGATAAGCATAGTCGATTGCTTAAGAAAAACAAGAAAATAAAAAAAATAAAATACATGGTAGCCCAGGGTGGTTGTTCACCGTGGGTGAGCAAACTAAATTTGCAATATAATTTGGGCGTCTGGCATGGGCAACAATGGTGTATGCTTATTTTTAAACTTCCGATTATGTCAATAAGATTTTACTTTTAGCGTTTAAGGGTTAAGTTATATTATTAAACACATAAAAAATTTAAATATAAAGAAAAATTTAGGTGCTCACGGAGTGTGTAGGATAAAGTGTGCAGGATAATATTTCTCTATATATATGTGGAAAATGATATATTGTCTGATTTCCGTATTCGACTCCCATGTCTGATGAGTGTGCAAGGCATCCGAAACTAATTCAGACATTTACAAGAGATCTAGGTGCTCAGAATTCTGTGTGTCATGCATGGGGAGTCAGGCAACATATCAGAGCTATATATAGAGAAATGATATTCCACTTACCTTATAGTACTTACTTTGTGAGTGTATTTTTTTTCTTTAGCTTGAATACTAAGTTAAATCCTAAACGTAAATCTTAAATTCTAAACTCAAGCTCTAAAAAAATTAAGAAGATTGCTTATAAGACTCAAGAGGTAAGGTAACATTCTTTTTTATATATAAAAGAATGCAAGTGATCTGTTGAGCACTCCCTTAGGCCAGCGTGGGCGCCTGAGTACATGTGAAGTACCTAAATTCTAAACTCAAGCTCTAAAAAAATTAAGAAAATTGCTTATAAGACTCAAGAGGTAAGGTAACATGCTTTTTTATATATAAAAGAATGCAAGTGATCTGTTGGGCACTCCCTTAGACCAGCATGGGCGCCTGAGTACATGCGAAGTACCTGGAAGTATTTCGGGCACCCCACTACACTCAGGCGCTCACGTTGGAAGTACAAGGGGTGTGCGCAAGGTAACACACATATATATAATATGTCACACCCCTTATGTCGCACACCTTATGAGTACATAGTGTAATATATATTTTTTTATATTATTTGTTTATTTTTTAAGCTCTCAGTTATCCCAATCAGATTTTATATTTAGGACTTAGGGGTTAGATTATAGTATTAAGCCAAAAAAAAAAATCAAAACAAAATTTTTTTTGAGGTGCTCACTGGGTGTGCTGTGTAAGGTGCGTCATACCAAAACTCTCTCTCTATATATATATGATAAAATTCAAAAGCTCTCAGTTGAGTACTTTTGGGATGTTGATGGTTGAATATTCTATCTATTCATCGTATCAAAATAAAAGGTTTTCTTGCTCAAAATCAACACGAAGTCAGAGGGTATTGATCTAGTCCTGGCAAAACCCCTCTGATGCTTAAGTAAGATGATGAGAGCAGAAAATAATAGAACTGCAATAGATGAATGTATGAAGAGTGAGCATGAGAATGAGTATTTGCCTTCCCTTCTTGAATTATGTCCTTTCTTTTATATAGCTGTTACTATATAATGACAGTTTTTATGACATTAATATTATTCTTCTATAACGACCGCCAACCATCATTATTACCTTTCAATGGCCACTCGAAACTTCCACCCATAATGACCATTATCAATTGTTTTTATTGTCTTAGAGCTAAACCTATGCTTCTCTTACTATTCAATTTTACATCTGCCTCCGAACACTCTCTTGGTCTAGACATACTTCCTGAGCTCCTCATGGTTCTATCTTTAATTCCTAAGCATCTTCAGATTATGAATCCAATTACCAAGCACCTTCTAACTCTAACTCTGCTTCCCAAGCACTTAATAACTTTGAACCCGATCTCTTGAACAATGTATGACACTCAGGTAGCTCAAGCAGGTCAAATAGGTTGGGCAGTCTAGGCAATCTATCTAGTTGGTTCAATTGAGCCTGTTGTTCCAGGTGAGTTGGTTGGTCTGCCAGTTCAAACAGTTGTATTGGTGTGATTGAGTTGGTCTGGCCAACCAATCTGGTTTTTGTGGACAGTCGAGCAAGCTGGACAATTGGGCGATTTGGAGTTTTGATCGATTTGTGTCGATTAGGAGGTATGGTATGAGAAGTTTAGGTCGGGTTCGTAGTTTGGATGCCTTAGGCAGGTTGGACATGGGCCTAGTGGTTGATGAGTCAGATGAGCCAAGCAGTTCGAATGGATCTGTTGAGCATGTGTAATGTACAAGTCATGGATCCCTTCATCACATCAAATCCTTCCTATATCCCCTCTCCTAGGAAAACAAGCACGTGCTACCTTACAATATTTCACCACCAAATCCAATTTCCTTGCTTACAAGATTGATATGCGTGTTTCTTACGTGCTTTTAGTATTGTTTTACATGTATTCTGTGTCATTTCATGAGCATAATTTACATTCTCACATCTTCATTTTTTTTATTTTACTCTTTTAGTTCGAAAAATTACTCTTCGTTTGTTTTTATTAAAGTAAAAACGGAGTCATTTAAGCCTTGGAATGAGAAGCTACAATGATACTTTCTGGTCATGTCCCATAACATGGGCACGCTCTTTTGTGTTGGTGCAATCGACCTCTAGGGTTTCGATATTTGACAATATGACCAAGGGTTGACCCAAACAGGATTTGATGTTTGGGTGAGAGAAGTCTAGTCAGGACTAGATGACTAGCAAAAGTAAGTTCTAACCAAAGGTTAGGCAAAGTGAAAATCTTGGTGAGTGAAGTCGGGCCCTAGTGAGTGAAGCTAGGTAGTGGAAGTCCCGGTGAGTGAAGTCGGGCCCTAGTGAGTGAAGCTAAGTGGTGGAAGTCCCGGTGATGAGAAAAAAATAAAGAAAGTGTGATAGGAGAGAATATAGAGAGAGAAAATATGATGAGAGAAAATGAGGAGAGAGAGAGTGTATGATGGGCGGGGTAGAGGAGAGAGAAAGTATGATGAGAGAGAAAGTGTGATGATAGAATGAGGAGATAGAAAGTATGATAAGAGAATAAGGAGAGAGAAAGTGATATGAAAGAAAAATTGAACAAATATATTAAGGGTATTTTCGTCTAAAATTTAATTCTTATTTTTATTCTCATCAAAATCCAAAAGAGGAGGTGAGTTTCACCAATACCCAAGTTTTTGGGTTTCATTTCCATCAACTAAACACAAGGTTTGGGAATGAATTCATTCTTTCATTCCCAAACCCTTAAACCAAACGCCACCTAATAATTCTAAAACATAACAAGCTACTAGTAATAATTTAAAACTTACAAAAGCACAACTTTTATTAAAAAGGCGAACAAAGCGTCTATGCGGATCCTCAAGTTCCACATAGAAACTTGAGAATTATTTTATGAATTCTTTTGATTTTAATGAAGTAGATAGCAAAAATTTTGATATCCTAAAGTGGTGGTCATAGAAGGCTCAAAGCTTTCCTGTCCTTTTCATGATCGCCAAAGAAATTTTAGTTGTCTAATGTCAACTATTGCTGTGGAGTAGATGTTCAGTGCCGATGACAACATATTAGATGAATCACGATTCACTTTGTCTCCCGATTATTGGAAGTCCAAATATTACTTGACGATTAGATCAGAGTTGAGAAAAGAATCCAAGGAATTCAACTTTCAGATGACGAAGTCAAAGATTTTGATATTGAAGGGAGGAATACAACGAGAACGAAAAATGGAAGTGAGTAACAACGTCACTTCCTAATATAAAAGAATAAAAATATAAAAGAACTACGTGAGCTTTGATTCCTTTACCCTAAAAGGATACGTATATAATTTTAAAAAGTACAAACCCTTTTTTAAATAAATTTTAAAATTTAAAATTTTTAATATAATAATCATAAATCATGGTGAACCATGAATTGACAGTTCCAAACTGTGAACCGTAACCATCTTGGGCGGTTAAGGTTAAGAGGATCGACCTATCAGGAATTGTCGAACCGACGATTCTAAACCATCAAACCATTGGTTCTGAACCGTGGTCAAGTCTAGTTGTAACTCCATCTCTATGGAGTAGTTCTTTAGATCTTAGGATTAGGAAATAACCCGATATAATCGTTGATAATCAATTTAAGTAAGTGTTTGTTGGTTGCTACTCGGAAAGCCTAACGGTTCCACTGTACAAATTTTTTGTACAAAGGTCTGAACCTTTTCCTAGCTACCATGTGTTCTTTTAAATTAAACTAGGATCGCCTGCGGAACTTAACACGTTTGATCCTAAGTTTAACTTACTTGTTCTTTTAGATTTAGACTTGGATCTCCTGCGGAACTTAACAGGTTTGATCCAAATCCACCTATGTTATTAATTCCATTAAATATTAATTTCTAAAATTGGCTTCCAGGACTACATGGCGAGGCACATGGCCTTCTTGGATATGGGAGCAACCACCACCGCCTAGACAAATCCTTTTAAGGAAAGCTAATATTTAATTTCCTTAAATAACTCTAGGTTAACCAAAAGGAACAATCGATTCACATGGAAAAGAAAAATAAAGAACACAACATCGAAAACTAATTCGAAATACTAGAATCGCATGCCTCTTGTATTTGGTATTTTTACATGAAGATTAAACTAACATGATGCAGAAAACAATATTAGTTATACCTTTCTTAGTAGATAATGACCTCTAGATCTTCTACTGTATTCCTCTTCTAATCTCGGACGTTGTGTGGGCAACGATCTTTCGAGACGAGGACCACCTAGCACCTTCTTCTTCTTCCTTCAAGTTTCGGCCAAGCAAGACTTCCAAAGGATGAAGATCTTTTTCCACCAACCAAGCTCCAAGGGATGCAAGCTTTCTCTCCTTCTTCTCCAAGCTAGGATCCGGCCACCACTTGATCTCCAAGATAGAAGAGAGTTTCGGCCACAAGGATGGAGAGAAGAGAAAGGGAAAAACCGGCCACACCAAGGAAGAAAAGAGGGAGAAAAATAATAGAGGTTGTTCACCTTGAAGGCACCCAAACCCCTTCTTTTATATTCCTTAGCTTTGGCAAATAAGAAAATTTAATTACAATAAAATTTCCTTAACTTTCCTTGACATGAATTAATTAAGAAAAAATAAATAAAATTTCCTAATAACTTATCATGGTCGGCCACCTCATGGAAGAGCAAACAAGGTAATTTTCAATCAACCAATTAAAATTCCTTATTTGTCTCTGGAAATTTAAAAAAAAAAAATTCCTTTTAAAATCCCTTCATGGTCGATAAAAAGAAATTTCTATAATTTTAATTTTTCAACATGTGAATAATTTACAAAGAAGAAAAATAAAATATCCTTCCAATCTACAAATAAGGAAAGAGATTTAATCTCTTTTGTTAATCTTTTGTAGAGACTTATAAAAGAGATATTTTAATTTTTAATCTCTCTTTTAAATTATATCTTCCACATAAGAAAAATTTAAAATTAAAATTCTTTTCTTATTTAATAGGGCCGGCCACCTAAGCTTGGGTTCAAGCTAGGGCCGGCCACCCATGGACCAAGGCTTGGCCGGCCCTAGCTTGGTTCTCAAGCTAGCTTGGCCGGCCCCTACAACATGGGTATGAAGGTGGGTATAGGTGGGTATAGTACTCTATAACTAAGAGGCTACGATAGGGACCGAGAGGAGGAATTGGTTTTAGTCTCCCGATAAAATTAAGCATCCCGTGTTCGCCCCGAACACACAACTTAATTTTATCAATAATAATTCATTCCACTAGAGAACTATTATTGAACTACCGCACCAATTCCAAATTACATTTTTGGGCTCCTTCTTATTATGAGTGTGTTAGTCTCCTTGTGTTTAAGATGTCGAATGCCCACTAATTAAGTGAGTTACTGACAACTCATTTAATTAATATCTTAGTCCAAGAGTAGTACCACTCAACTTTATCGTCATGTCGGACTAAGTTCACCTGCAGGGTTTAACATGACAATCCTTATGAGCTCCTCTTGGGGACATTATCAACCTAGATCACTAGGACACAGTTTCCTTCTACAATCAACAACACACACTATAAGTTATATAATTTCCCAACTTATCGGGCTTATTGATTTATCAAACTAAATCTCACCCATTGATAAATTAAAGAAATAAATATCAAATATATGTGCTTGTTATTATATTAGGATTAAGAGCACACACTTCCATAATAACTGAGGTCTTTGTTCATTTATAAAGCCAGTATAAAAGAAACGACCTCTAATGGTCCTACTCAATACACTCTAAGTGTACTAGTGCATTTATATAGTTAAGATAAACTAATACCTAATTACACTATGACCTTCCAATGGTTTGTTCCTTTCCATCTTGGTCGTGAGCTACTGTTTATAATTTATAAGGTACTGATAACATTATCTTTTGTATGTGACACCACAAACTATGTTATCTACAATATAAATTAATTGAACAACTACAAACAAATGTAGATAATTTGATCAAATGTGAATCTTTATTCAAAATAAATGTTTACAAAAGCTTAGACTTTCAGTATACACTCTAACAGTGTTTACCTTTCTCTATTGCATGACATGTTTATTCATGGTTCGACTTTATTGTGGATACATGACTGTGACACTAACCTGCACTTTCATATCTCACAGACATGGGGAAGGACCGAAAGGTGAATCCAACTCTTCGACCCATAAATGTCCGAGACAGTAAGAATCGATCACGAAAGTATGTCGGTATGCCACGAGGAAATGATGTTCTTCCCCAATAAGGGCACCATTGACTGTCACAGATCTTAATAGGTCTACCTTGATTCGGTGTCACAAAGTAAATGAGGGCAACTAGGGGATCGTGGGGTTCACGTGATAGGGGCATTCATGAGAAAGCGATCGAACTAATAATTTCAAACGTTTGGGTAGGCACACCGATATAATTTCAAAATTCTATATCGGTATTTTAGGATAGGTTCACCAATGTGAATAAACATATAGAGAGGAAAGTAAACAATACTTATGATGTCAACGATTATCGTGGCAAACCGAAGTCCCAAGATCGTCCAATCCAGACTTCTTCATGACCACTTGCTTGCTCTCGACCTTTTGTTGGATCTAGACTCTCTCAACTAGACCCGACCCGAGGCGGGGTCTGGCTCGGACCCGGCCCAGGCCCGTAACCGGGTCAATGGGTCGGTTGCCCGTTGACCCGATTCGCCGGGTTGAACCGGAACCGGCCCCGCAACCCGGCAAGTTGCCGGGCCGGTTCCGGTTCATTGGCTGTAAAACCGACGAACCGCCGGTTAACCGGCGGGTTGAACTGGCGGTTCATAGCCGTTGGAACCGTCGGTTAACCGGCGGTTCGTAGCCGTTGGGAGGGTATTTTGGGTATTTTTTTTCAACGGTTAGGATCATTTGACCATTTTTTGATCAATGACTATGATTTAGTGTCTGTTACTATCAAAACTCTATAAATAGAGAGCTCATTTCATCATTTTTCACACACATCTTCTCTACTCTTAATCTCATTTTCGTATTCTCTAATCTCTACACGCTTTCGTTTCCAATTTTCAATTACAATGGAAGGAGGCCGCGGAGGTGCATCATCTCGAGCTCGGAAGGGAAAGCAAATAATGAATCCACGGGAGGAGGACCCCAACATTCAATCCACCGATGATGAGATCGAGCATCTTCCGAATCCGACACCCGAAACATAAGGAAGTACTGATGCAATTACTTCTAAGGTTCGGGAACTTCCTCCTTTAAAGTCTTCTATTTTCACTAAACATTTTGAGAAGGTCACTCTTCCGTCGGGAGAAATGCGTGCAAAATGTAAGCACTGCAATGCTTCCTACAAATTCCAAGTCGGCGGCGGCTATGGGTCGTTGAAACGACATGTAGAAATGAAGCACCCGACGGAATATGGACTCGATCGTTTTCAGACACAATTATTAAGATTTTCTTCAACTAGCGGTAGTACCGATTCCGGTTTATTTTTATATTCGGATAATAAATTAAGAGAATCATTAGCTAAATTTGTTTCCGTAAAACATTTTTCTTTTAGTTTTGGATCTAAATGCACATTTGAAGATTTTTGTAAAGAATCTCTTAATCCATGTGCTAAACATGTTTCTAGGACTACACTTACTCGTACAATTAAAAAATTAGTAAAACAAGGAAAAAAAAATTTAATTGATGAATTTAGTAAATTAGATAATAAAGTTTCTTTATGTTCCGATATTTGGAGTGATCATTGGCAAACACATTCGTATATGTGTGTGACTTGCCATTGGATCGATAACTCTTGGAACCTCCAAAAAATATTATTAGCTTATAGAGTTTTTGATGAATCACATAATGCTCATAATATTGCACAATTATTATGTTTAATTTTAGAAGAATATGGTTTAACTCATAAAATATTTTCAATATAATTAGATAATTCTAGTTCCAATATCGCTTGTATAGATGATCTAAAATTTATTTGTCAACCTATTATTGGAGGTTTATTTTTTCATATTCGTTGTGTATGCCATGTTTTAAATTTATGTGTTCAAGATGGTTTAAAATTTTTAGAAAGTTATATTAAACCAATTAGAATTGTAATTTCTTATTTATGGTCTCATCCATCTATAATGAAACAATGGGGTAGGTTTTGTAAAATTAATAGAATGAGACCTAAAAAATTTCCACATGATGTACCAACACGTTGGAATTCAACATACCAATTATTACAAGATTCATTTCAATATAAAAAATTATTATGCTCATTTTTTGCACAAAACACTAATACTAATATATATTTATTTTCACAACAATGGAATATTTGTAGTAGTATTTGTGAAAATTTAAAAGTATATAATGATGCAACCGAACAACTTTCCGGTGTTTATTATCCCACTGCTCAATTAGTTTTAGAAACTTTTTCTAATATAGTATTAGTTTTAAATGAACATACTAATAATGAATCTTTATCTCCTTGCATCTTAGTTATGAAAACTAAATGGAAAAAATATTTTTATTTAATTCCTAAAATTTATTTAATTGCATTTGCTTTAGATCCTAGATTTAAATTAGAAGTTTTACAAGAAATGTTAACTTTATATTATGACGCTTTAATTCCAATTAAAAATTCTTCTTCTCCTGATCCAGTTAATATTATATATAATGTTAGAATTTATTTATATGATATTTATAATCAATATTATGCAAAATATGGAACATAAATTAATATTTCTAAAATACAACAAACTACTAGTAGTAATTTAAAACTTACAAAAGTACAACTCTTATTAAAAGAACGGACAAAACGTCCACGAGGATCCTCAAGTTCCACACAGGAACTTGAGAATTATTTTACGACTTCTTTTGATTTTAATGAAGCAGATAGCAAAAACTTCGATATCTTAAAGTGGTGGTCACAGAAGGCTCAAAGCTTTCCCGTTCTCTTCGTGATCGCAAAAGAAATTTTAGCTTGTCCAGTGTCAACTGTTGCTGTGGAGCAGACGTTCAGTGCCGGCGACAACATATTAGATGACGATGATCAACTTTGTCTCCCGACTCATTGGAAGCCCAAGCATTACTGGACGATTGGACCAGAGCAGAGAAAAGAATCCAAGGAATGCAACTTTCAGATGACGAAGTTGAAGATTTTGATACTGAAGGAACAAATACGACAGGAACAGGAAATGGAAGTGAATGAAAATGTAAAAGGATAAAAATGTAAAGAACTACGTGAGCTTTGATTCCCCTAAAGGGATACGTAGGCAACTTAAATAAGTACAAGCCCTTTTTTCAATAAATTTTAATTTCTAATTTTTAAATAAGGAATGCAACTTTCAGATGACGAAGTTGAAGATTTTGATACTGAAGGAACAAATACGACAGGAACAGGAAATGGAAGTGAATGAAAATGTAAAAGGATAAAAATGTAAAGAACTACGTGAGCTTTGATTCCCCTAAAGGGATACGTAGGCAACTTAAATAAGTACAAGCCCTTTTTTCAATAAATTTTAATTTCTAATTTTTAATGTTTAATGTTTAATTTTTAATTTTTTTTAACATATTAATCTTGAACCGTGGCGAACCGTGAACCGGCGGTTCCGAACCGTTAACCGTAACCGTCTTGGGCGGTTAAGGTTAAGGGTCGACCTGCCGGGAACCGTCGAACCGGCGGTTTCGAACTGTCGAACCGTCAGTTCCAAACCGTGGTCAGGTCTACTCTCAACTCTCTCAATTCCCTCTCTTTCTCTCTCTCTTGAACTCACACAATTTTAATTCTCTAGATAACTAGCTTCACAACTTCAATTGGTACTTTGATTTACAGTTCTTGTAGGATCGATATATTTTATTACTTAACGACAACAACATCCCGAGCACCTCATTGTTCTATCTCCAATTCATGAGCATTTTCAGATTCTGAATCAATTCTTGAGCACCTTCTGGTTCCAATTACACTTCCCAAATACCTAATAACTCCGAACTCAATCTCCCGAACATTATATGACTCCGACTCCACTTCCTGAGTCCTGCCTTACAAGACTTCACCACAAAATCCAATTTCCTTCCTTATAGGTTTAACTTAGTTGGTCCATCCATAACAATCGTAGATTATTATGGAATATCATTAGTCACTCCTCACATGAGTGAGATGGTGCATTGTAAACCGAGTCTGACCATAGAATTCAAACGATCGCTCATTCATTAGTCACCCCTCTAAAGACTATCGACGCAATTCAAGCTTCGGTTGCCAACTCAATTCGAGCTTATAATGCGCAACCGAGTCAAAGACTCAGAATGTAGCCGACACAGTTCGAACTTAGGTTGTTAACTCAATTGAAGTTTATAAATGCACAACCGAGTCAAGGACTCAGAAGGCTATCAACTTGGGGTTAGGATTTTAAATATTTTTACATCCTCCTCTCGACTCAATAATATCATACCTCCACATCTTTTTCTCGACACCTTAGATATCATACATTTGCATCCACCTCGGCACAATAGACATCATACCTCAAAATCCTCTCCTCAATTCAATATAAATTGTACCTCCTCATCTTTTCCTCTACACCACAAATATCATATACTCACATCCACTTTGGTACAATGACATCATGCCTCTACATCCTGAACTAGTTGCACAAAAGACATCATACCTCCGCATCCTAAACCGATTGCACCCCACTCCTACTCGATCGAATTGTTCCTTCTCTCTTTTAGACACTTTCTAGTTACCAATCTAAAGATTGAGTGTCTAAAGATCAATCTAACTTTGGATGTCTGCAGCAGAAGACTTTCGGGACATTGATATCCTGTGCTCACAAAAATAAGTTAGATAGTGGCCAAAGCGAATCTCGACAAAAATCCCCTGATGTTCAAGTCAAATCTTAAAGGAGAAAATAACAAATAAGCGAGATTGCATAGAATAACGTACTTCTCAATGTTGACATTATTTCCTTATATGAAAAGAGTGATAAAAATTGTCCCACCTTTTTCTCAAAAGATGTCCTTGTATTAGAGGGTGCATCCACTTATAATTGTCACCGTTCGACTCAAATTTAAACTCTTAAAGTCTTTGGCTTCTAGGCGTACTCAAGCAAGCAAAATAGCTCATAGCTACAATGCTCAGTATGCTATAGTACTCGGGCGATGACCGACATTGGTAAATAATATGATGCTCAATAATGTAATCTTCTCACCTTGATGTTCAAACTTTTATTTCTTTTTAGAAAAAGTGGGTTCGTCTTTGGCAATGGTGTTCCACATCATCACATGAAGAAGTGGGTGCTCATCACTATTCCACTAGTAATGCTCCATGAAGGTGTGGGTCCCACCTTTGGTAAGGATACTCAGATAAGCTGCTTGGTAATATTGCATGCAAAAAGAGAAAATGGGTCCCACCTTTACTAAATGCATGGAGTGCTCGGCTTGATGAATGCATGAAGTGCGCCTTTGTGCTCTGCAAGCGGGCCCTACATCTTTTATTAATGAACACATTAGGGATCTAATATGATTCTATTGCTTCAACATTCATCTCATTTTCTATAGTCATCTCACTTTGTTGCCTCTCATAGTGACTTTTGAGTTTGTCACTTTGACTTTTGACCACTTCAAGGCTCAAATGGTGTTCCCCACTGAGTGCATTCTCAGCGCGCAAGCTATGCGTATGATGATCTCCTTGTCAGTAGTGCCCCCATCAACCTAATGCTCCGCGCACTTGGAAGTACAAGCGACCTCCATTTCCCCAACACTTTGCCGCAACTCAGTGATGTGGATGACGACATCGTCGATCAATGACGCCTTATCCATCTTCAAGATGTTGGGCACCACCTCCCACAACACGTAGGATCACTGAATGAACTTCTCATGCCTTTGCCGTCTTGGCACCCTCTTGATTAGGTTGCTCCCTCTTGGGATCGGTCTAAGGCAATCGGGGCAATCTTTAGGCATCCACAACCCACTTGAGCTTGGATGTGTCAACATTATCATCCACCATATCATCTGAAAAGTAGTATTTTTTTCTCATCTTTAGTGATGATTTCAACATCCGGAATGATCTTCACATCCTAAGGATTTCGTATTTCTTTTTTCAAATGCTGAGTATCAAAGTTAGAAGCATCGAAACTGTCCCACCATACATTAGCGTTAATGACCCCAAGTAAAAGTTCATTGTGATAAGG
This sequence comes from Zingiber officinale, assembly GCF_018446385.1. NCBI lineage: Eukaryota > Viridiplantae > Streptophyta > Magnoliopsida > Zingiberales > Zingiberaceae > Zingiber > Zingiber officinale. Next base: position 108,641,302 of record NC_055989.1, on the reverse strand, counting down.
GCTTGACAGAGGTAGTGACGACCATGGAAAATGAGAGAAATCGTCAAACACAAACAAAAATAGCAATAGTCATGGTTGGGAGCTATGACCCCGTGCTCTCCAACCCTATCATATTTTTAGAAAAATACCAAATCCAACAAAATTAATGGCAAAGCAATCAAAATGCAATGAGGAGATAATGTCTCGAGCCAACCTCAAACAACCACCTAGGTGGCAAAGGTTATAGCAACACTCCAATAATTAAGGAGGAAACAACCATTACTTGTGGAAGAGGCAATGGTTACATGGTGCAGAAGAGGCTACTGTTACATGTTGCGGAAGAGGTGACAATTACGTCAGCACACGAACAATCGTGGAGAAGGAGAGGAACAACCCGCGTCCAACATTGAGGATGCTGGCAGAGACCATTAGGAAGATCCATCCTCGATCAACTAGGCAGAGGGGATAGCGGTTCCAACTGCCTCCAATCAATCCTAGAGGAGGTGATGGTTATAGTTATGGAGAAAGAGAGGAGCGACCTCATGCAGGACTTTGAGATCATGTTTCATTTTGATTTTCCATCCATCTAGTGAGATGTGAAGCCGTCCCTTCTCCCTTCATCTCAACATTAACGTCTTATCTCTAGTTTCCCATAGAGATGGTGCCAATTATGATATAACAAAATTCAAAAGCTCTTGGCCGAGTGCTTCTAGTATGTTGATGGTTAAATGTTCTGTCTGTACATTGTAAAGAAATAAAAGGTTTTTTTGCCTAGAGTCAATACAAAGTCATAGGGCATCAATCTAGTCTCGACAAAACCCCTCCGATGCTTAAGTAAGATCACGAGAGTAAAAAAATAGTAGAACTGTAGTAGATGAATGTATGAAAAGTAAGCATGAGAATGAACATTTGCCTCCCCTCTTGAATTATAATCTTTCTTTTATAGTTGTTACTATGTAATGACACCCTTTATGATATTAATATTCTCCTTTTGTAACGGTCGTCAGCCACCATTATTATCTTTCAATGGTCATCCGAAACCTCTGTTAGGATCTTAGATGGCTAGAGGGGGGGGGGGGGGGGGGGGAATAGCCTCTTAAAAACTTAAACACAAATTTCTACAAAGAAACTTGTTAGCACAGCGGAATTAGGAAACTAAAACAAAGAAGAAACAAGGACACTAACACACGAATTTACGAGGTTCGGGGATAACTTGCCCCTACTCCTCGGCGTGTCCGTAAGGTGGACGACCCCTTGATCTTCGGTAGATCGCACCCCGGATAAATTCCGGCTAAAGATCCTCCTTCTCGGTGGAGTAACCTCTCCACAAAATCTCAAGAAATATATATGTTAAAGCACAAGACTTACAGAGCTCGGTGGCAAAGAAGAATGAACTAAAGCTTACAACCACGCGAGGATCAGTGGAAACAGAGAACTTCACAGACAGCAGTTTCTCACCCGAGAGCTCAAGAACTTAGCACACCACACCGATCAACAGAACGTTTTTCTTTTTCTTTTGCTTTCTTGTTCTTTCCTCTCGCTTTTTACTGCTTCTTAAGCCCCTGTCCTCCGCTGTCACGGATCATGGTCAACGCTGCAGCCAATCCCTCTTCCTCCTTACCTGGTTCTCTGAACTCACACCAATGAAATCACAGTCTTCACTGGAGTCTTCTGAGCTCGAACCAATCACCAAGAGTCAAGCGGATCGCAGCCAGATCACACCAGTAGCCATTGATGCTTCAAATGCACCATGCGGCCCGAATCACAGCAGAAAGGCCATTTGTCGTATTCCTCTTATGGACTTAATTTGAAATTAAGCTTGGAATGATACCTGTGATCCTGCAAACTCAAAAGCTGACAGCACAGAGGGTTATATCACATGAATCAGGAAAATCAAATGCAGTGGAGGAATCGCAGAAACAACAACAAATTTGATTGTGTGTGGATCGGTCACCAGACCGATCCATGGACCGATCAGGGCATATCCTGATCGGTCCGAAGCTTGTCTGATCGGTCGTGGAGACCGATCAGACTGCCGGTGGATCGGTCTCCACGATCGATCCCCTCCTTCTTCTCTTCGCAATACCCTCTCCTGATCGGTCCAAAGACCGATTAGATTACACTCAGTGTGCTACTGAGTGTTTCTTGATCGGTCTACAGACCGATCAGATTACACTCAGTGTGCTACTGAGTGTTTCCTGATCGGTCACCAGACCGATCCATGGAAACTCAGTTTCACAGTTTCACTGGATCGGTCTTATGTATCACTGGATCGGTCTGCCGACCGATCCAATGTACCATGGAATGTCCACTTAGGTCCCTCTCTAACCTAATTCGGTCCAGAGAACGAGCTCCCGAGCCATCTCTGACCTAGTCCGGAGAACGAGCTGCCGAGCCCTCTCCGACTTCGTCAGGTCCAGAGAACGAGCTACCGAGCCCTCTCTGACCTAGTCCGGAGAACGAGCTACCAAGCCCTCTCCGACTCCAGTCCCGAGCCCTCTCCGACTTCGTCCGGTCCAGAGAACGAGCTACCGAGCCCTCTCTGACCTAGTCCGGAGAACGAGCTACCAAGCCCTCTCCGACTTCGCGTGCCAAGTTTCCAACTTGGACTTTTCCCTTCCACTTGATCAACCTTGATCATTAATCAAACCGAGTTTAATTAACATCTGATACAAACTTAAATCCGTGTCAACATCAAAACAACAGCCAGGTCACACTGTATCAACAATCTCCCTTTTTTTGTTGTTTGACAACACGATTTAAGTTTAGATCAGAAATGTTCTTATTTTCATAATTTTAGGGGAATCAAGATCCTCCCCTCAGATGAATACACCACGATGTAAGGAAGTCAATAACGGTAATCAAGATCCTCCCCGTTATCTTTGTAAAGCCCGAAAAATTCCCGAATTTATTTTAGAAATATCCTATGATTTCTCTAGATTTTTAGGATATTTTTACATAATTTTTGGAGTACCGGAAGTAGCAAAAATAATTAGAACCGCAAAGTAGCTTAGGCGGGAATCGAACCCGAGACCTATGGTGTAAGGGATAATGCTAGTAACCGGTGAACCCAGCAGGGCCGTGCTGAAAGAAAGGAGAACTAAATATATTTATATTAGAGTTGGGTTCATTAAACCACTTGATATGAATAATAAACTTAAGTTGGAGTTGGTTTATTTGGAGAACTTGGTTCGGCAACATCTTTTCCACCGAGACCTAACACCACCGCCGCACCTCTCCTCTTCCCCTCTTCCTCACGCACGGCACACACCAAGCTAAGGGTCAAGGGAACATCTTCCGGCGACGACTCCAACACGAAAAAGGTTCTCCTCCGCGAGAGGAACGCGAGGACGTAAGCGGTTCGTCGAACGGAGCAATTTTCCGGAAAACCTAGCGGTTAGAATCGTAAGAAAACCTTACGATTGAGGTAAGAAACCCCTCACCTGCAGTATAATTGCTCTCGCTTGTTAGTTTTGGCGTTAGTTCAGTAATTTTACAGTTTTCAGTTTTAGGGTGTGCTTTTAGTGCACACCAAGCATTCGGTAGAATGCCCAGTTCAGAAGGATGCACTAGTAGGCGTCCTAACAGCATGTAAAATGTATTAGAAACATTTTATTCAGTTTATTATCAGTTATTACAGCTATATGGATCAGATATCCATTGGGTGGGCTCCCACAGTAGCCTCTAGGTTCAGATAACCTAGCTCTAGGTTCAGATAACCTAGAACAGCAAAGTAAAATAAAACAGTATTCAGTATTTTACTTTTATTCAGTTGGCACTGTACTTGGATCAGATATCCATGGGCTGGACTCCCACAGTCGTCCCTAGGTTCAGATAACCTAGTAACCCTGCTGGATTCGGAACTTGCAATCCCGGGTCTCGTAGGGATGCGCGCACAGTAAGTACGGGCCCAACAGCATGTTTAGTATTTTCATCTATTATATGTATAGTTTTCAAATTTGAAACTAGTGATGAGAACACTAATTTAGCTTTCAGTTCAGTTCAGGTTCACTTTACATGATTTGAGTTCATGTACAGATTTAGATATATGTATGACTAGTTCAGTTTCATGTTCAGTTTATATGCTATGCCATGTTTCAGTTCCAGTTTATGCTTTGTATGATACCATGCCATGCCATGCTTGCATATTCAGTATGTTTCAAACAGCATGATTTAAAAACATAATCGCATCGTTGCATGTTTTAGTGAGGTAGATGGTTTCTTACTAAGCTTTAAGCTTACAGATGCTACTTTTCTTATACTGCAGATACCGGTAAAAGAAAAGTGGACTAGCGGAGGCTGGAGGGCGATGCTACGATGATGTGTGTGTGCAAGGGGTTTGGAATAAAGATCCTTGGAGATCTATACGCTTCCATTTCAGTTTTGATACTTAACATGACTAGTTTTATGACTTAGCCTTGTTGCTAGGTGTTATAGCTTAGTGAACTATGTTTTGTTTAGATTATCATGTTTAGAATGTTATTATTTACGTGCTAGAGTGTTTTCATGTATCTAGAACTTGTGTATGCGATTTTTGGCACGAATCAGTGCTGGAAATCAGAAATTCTGATGTCGTTTCAGACTATCAGAAACTGGATCGATCAGCAGACCGATCCAATGCCATTCCTTCTCCTGGATCGGTCAGCCGACCGATCCGGATTGGATCGTCATCAGTGACCGATCGGTCAACCGACCGATCCAACATCGAATGAAGGCATCTAGCGTTTCAGTGCTCGGATCGGCCGCACGATCCAACACACGATCGCCGACCGATTTTTGCCTTGGATCGGTCCAAGACCGATCCGCCGGCATGCATCGTAGCAAGTTGATCGATCCGTGGATCGATCAGCAGCTAGCTGGGAATTAGTTCTAGCTCAGATGGGAGGTCAAGTATCCTCCTTAGCACATGTACACCAACCGGAAAGGGTCTTGAATCCTTCTTTATAACAGCATGGTGTATCAGTTGTCAGATTAACCGAGTCAGTTAGTGAAATTTTATTTTACCCAGTTTTCCGCACAGTAGCTTCAGTAGTTAATGTAGCGATCCGGCTCATAGATTAGTACCCAGGAGTTGGGTCGTTACAGAGTGGTATCAGAGCAAGTTCCTTACTTCCTACACACACATCAGCATTGTGCCTACAGCTTCCAAGTAAGAACATCTCTCACTCAATTTTGTTTTCAGCTTTCATATCAGTTATAAGTGCTTTCATGTTTGCTCTCATGTTGGTAGTTAATTAATTCATGTTTACAGTGATAGTAATTAACATGTTACCAGTAGTTAACTATAACATGATAGCCTAGTTATATATATGTGTTCTCTGCTATTTAGAAAATGGTATGAGGACGTCCAGCTAAGAAAGCATCAGTGGCTGAGCCCCAGCATGAGGCAGGAAGTTCAGTGCCTCCCCCAGACCTTACAGCACTAATGGCTCAGCTACAGCAGCAGTTAGCTGATCAGCAACAGGAGATAGCCTCCTTAAAGGCTAACCAGCAGACTACTCCCCCAGTCACTCCAGTACCGAACCTCACGACTCCAGTAATCACAGAGGTAGTACCAGCTCAGCCTACAGTACCAGTCCCAGTGGCCCCAGTAGCTGGGGCTAAGAGAGAAGCTTACCTTATCCAGTGGCAGAGAATTAAGCCCGAGAACTTCTCAGGCACTAGCGAACCATGGGATGCTCAGGCATGGTTTAAAACACTGGAAAGCACGATGGAGCTTCTAGACTGGCCAGAGCACGAAAAGGTGAAGTGTGCCTCCATCTGACAGGAGATGCACGATGTGGTGGGGCGGATTAAATCAAAGTGGCGAGTAAACCGATGACATGGGCCAACTTGAGAAAGAATTCTTCGAGGAATTCTTTCACATGCAGTCACGAACCGACACTATACGAGTTTCTGAATTTCGTCGTGGCAACCTATCGCCGGGAGGCCGTGAAGAAATTTAACAGTTGGCCGTCGTGTCCGTAACTAGTCACTCGGAGAAGGCGAGTACGCTTGATGAAGATGCTCGGACAGAGATCGCAATGAATGTGGTGGTGGCGTTCATAGCCAAAACCACGGAGGAGCTAGTGAGTAGTGCCTCGATCACACAATATCACCCAGCATAAGCAGGTTTCCACAGAGCCCAAGGGACAAGCTAGCTCGGTACTCAGCAGAAACAACAGGGACATAGCTCCAACTGGAAGGAAGCAGGGACCCAAAAGGAGGACCAGCTGAAAACATTCCAGACATCCCAAATGTACTACTTGTGGGAAACATCATCCAGTTTGCCGCAAGGGTACGCGAGGTTGTTTTGAATGTGGTGAAGGGCACATGACTAGCGATGCCGAACAAAACAATCTTCCTCACCTCACCGATACAAGATGGAGCTCAGCTACACCGAATGTATGCCTTAGATGATCCATCGATCGGGGCGATTAGAAGCCCCCCTAACACAAATGCCGGATTTTCTCACTAACCGAGAGGACGTAGCAAATGCCTCGGCAGTTGTCACAGGTCGATCAATATTTTACAGATAATGCAACTGTCTTATTCGATACTCGGGCAACCCACTCTTATGTATCCGGGCATTGCTGAGAAATTAGCAACACCTCCAGAGGTACTCAATAGTCGGTTTCAACACTACCCTCGGGAGACATTATGACATCTACACACTGGCTCGTGCGGTAATAGCAGACAAAGAACTTTTGGTGATCCGATAGTGCTAGAAATGGTCGACTACGATGTCATCTTTGGAATGGATTTTCTGATCGACGCTTCTATAGAGTGCCGTAAATGGAAGGTCATATTCCAGCAGGAGTACAGTTTGAGTTCATAGGAAAACCAAAGAGAAAAGCCGGAAGTTTCTCAGACCGAAAGCACAACAGCTAATGGATTCGGGATGCATGGGATTTTTAGCAAATGTAGTCAACACCAGCCAGGACAAGAACCAACAGCTATCGAGGTTCGAGTCATTTGTGACTACCCAGCAGTTTTCCAGAGCTACGACTTAGACACCTGTGAGATTGAATTTGAGATAGAGCTCATTCCCGCACAAATCCAATTTCCAAGGCACCGTACCGCATGACTCCAGGAATGAAGGAACTTCGGGAGCAATTACAGGAGCTTCTTGACAAGGGTTTCATACGCCCTAGTCACTCACCATGGGGAGCACTGTGTTGTTCGTGAAGAAGAAGGATGGAAGCATGCGCTTATGCATAGACTACCGTGCCTGAACCAGGTCACAATTAAAACAGTACCCTCTCCCAATAGATGACCTGTTTGACCAGCTAAAGGGAGCCACAGTGTTCTCTAAAATTGACCTCGGATCAGGATATCACCAGGTTAGAGTCAAGAAAGGTGATATACCTAAAACAGCTTTCAGAAACAGACATTACGAGTTCGTAGTCATACCTTTCGGCGTGACAAATGCTCCAGCTACTTTCATGGACCTCATGAACAGAGTATTCAGAGAATACTTAGACAAGTTTGTCATCATGTTCATCGATGACATTCTTATCTATTCAGGCACTCAGGAGGACCATGCAGAGCATCTGAAGACAGTTTTACAGATCCTTCAGCAGAACCAGCTGTACGCCAAATTCACGAAATGTGAATTTTGGCTGGACCAGGTAGCCTTCCTAGGTCACATCATCTCCAAGGATGGTGTTATAGTAGATCCCAACAAGATAGAAGCAGTAAGTAACTGGAAGAGACCCAGGAACGCCAGTGAAATCAGAAGCTTTCTGGGATTAGCAGGCTACTACAGGAAATTCGTAGAGGACTTCTCCAGAATAGCCTCCCCACTGACAGCTCTCACCAGGAAGAACAAGAAATTTCAGTGGACAGAGGACTGCGAGAACAGCTTCAGCGAACTAAAACGGAGATTGACCAGTGCTCCTATTTTAGCTATACCAGAAAACACGGCTTTGACATCTACGGTGATGCCTCTAAATTGGGATTAGGAGCGATACTGATGCAGCAGGGTGATCGCTTATGCCTCCAGACAACTCAAGGATTATGAGAGGAACTATCCTACTCACGACCTTGAGCTTGCGGCTCGCTCTCAAGATTTGGAGACATTATTTATACGGAGCTCAGTGTATATACAGATCATTAAAGTATGAAGTATTTCTTTACTCGAAGGATCCGAATATGCGACAGCGTAGATGGTTAGAGCTGGTCAAGGATTATGACATAGATATCCTCTACCATCCGAGGAAAGCTAATAAGGTAGCCGATGCACTCAGTCCAAGCTACCTTATTATCTTTAGCAGCTATGTCACCACCCCTAAGGAAGGAGATTACAGCCTTTAGTCTCGAGCTTATAGTCGGACAGCTTTCCACTATGTCCTTAGCATCTACCTTGCTTGATGATATCCAGACAGCTCAGGAGCAGGATCCTGAAATCCAGAAAATCAAAAAAGGATTAGCAGAATCAGAAAATGGAGAGTTCAGAGTGTCCGCCAGTGGGGTAGTGTACTGTGGTGATAGACTTTGTGTTCCAGATCAGGAGGAACTACGAAAACAGATTCTAGACGAGGCTCACAGGACTCCCTATGCGATGCATCCTAGTTCCACCAAAATGTATCAGGATTTAAAGAAACGATTTTGGTGGCCTGGGATGAAGCGAGATATCGCCAGATACGTCAGCATCCAGAATTGTTTTAAGTTCGGGGACGAACTTTTTATAAGGTATGGGGGATTGTAAAGCCCGAAAAATTCCCGAATTTATTTTAGAAATATCCTATGATTTCTCTAGATTTTTAGGATATTTTTACATAATTTTTGGAGTACCGGAAGTAGCAAAAATAATTAGAACCGCAAAGTAGCTTAGGCGGGAATCGAACCCGAGACCTATGGTGTAAGGGATAATGCTAGTAACCGGTGAACCCAGCAGGGCCGTGCTGAAAGAAAGGAGAACCAAATATATTTATATTAGAGTTGGGTTCATTAAACCACTTGATATGAATAATAAACTTAAGTTGGAGTTGGTTTATTTGGAGAACTTGGTTCGGCAACATCTTTTCCACCGAGACCTAACACCACCGCCGCACCTCTCCTCTTCCCCTCTTCCTCACGCACGGCACACACCAAGCTAAGGGTCAACATCTTCCGGCGACGACTCCAACACGAAAAAGGTTCTCCTCCGCGAGAGGAACGCGAGGACGTAAGCGGTTCGTCGAACGGAGCAATTTTCCGGAAAACCTAGCGGTTAGAATCGTAATAAAACCTTACGATTGAGGTAAGAAACCCCTCACCTGCAGTATAATTGCTCTCGCTTGTTAGTTTTGGCGTTAGTTCAGTAATTTTACAGTTTTCAGTTTTAGGGTGTGCTTTTAGTGCACACCAAGCATTCGGTAGAATGCCCAGTTCAGAAGGATGCACTAGTAGGCGTCCTAACAGCATGTAAAATGTATTAGAAACATTTTATTCAGTTTATTATCAGTTATTACAGCTATATGGATCAGATATCCATTGGGTGGGCTCCCACAGTAGCCTCTAGGTTCAGATAACCTAGCTCTAGGTTCAGATAACCTAGAACAGCAAAGTAAAATAAAACAGTATTCAGTATTTTACTTTTATTCAGTTGGCACTGTACTTGGATCAGATATCCATGGGCTGGACTCCCACAATCGTCCCTAGGTTCAGATAACCTAGTAACCCTGCTGGATTCGGAACTTGCAATCCAGGGTCTCGACGGTAAGTACAGTTGTCAGGGCCCCAACAGCATGTTTAGTATTTTCATCTATTATATGTATAGTTTTCAAATTTGAAACTAGTGATGAGAACACTAATTTAGCTTTCAGTTCAGTTCAGGTTCAGTTTACATGATTTGAGTTCATGTACAAATTTAGATATATGTATGACTAGTTCAGTTTCATGTTCAGTTTCTATGCTATGCCATGTTTCAGTTCCAGTTTATGCTTTGTATGATACCATGCCATGCTTGCATATTCAGTATGTTTCAAACAGCATGATTTAAAAACATAATCACATCGTTGCATGTTTTAGTGAGGTAGATGGTTTCTTACTAAGCTTTAAGCTTACAGATGCTACTTTTCTTATACTGCAGATACCGGTAAAAGAAAAGTGGACTAGCGGAGGCTGGAGGGCGATGCTACGATGATGTGTGTGTGCAAGGGGTTTGGAATAAAGATCCTTGGGGATCTATACACTTCCATTTCAGTTTTGATACTTAACATGACTAGTTTTATGACTTAGCCTTGTTGCTAGGTGTTATAGCTTAGTGAACTATGTTTTGTTTAGATTATCCTGTCTGACCATCTTGACTATTCTACCCTTAGAGACATCAATCTGAAGGGTCTCGAGCCAATCTGTAATTATATGCCCATAAGGCATATAAACAGTGGAGCTGCTAGGCTGAGAATATGAGATGATCGAAGAATAGATGCTCGACATGATATCAAAATCGAGACGCCGACGCAAACCATAAAGCATCAGGCAGTGGTATGGTCGGATCTCTGCTAGAGGTTTGGATGTGATTGGAAGAAGACAGTTTGTGACTATTTTAAAAAGAATATAGTCAGGAGGAGATAGTCGTAGAGCCGCAAAAGTAGGAAACTCTACATCCAACTCATCCAGTCCATCTGGTCTAGGGTGTCCAAAGAAATACTCATAGATAGTGTCAGGTGATACATCAAGTGGAGGAGGTAATGATTCTGGTAAATCAGGATAAATGGGAAAAGGATCTCCTGAACACATTCGGCAACCTAAATACCCAAAGAATTCTCTGATGGAGAAATCGATAGTTCTCTTAGCGACTCGGGTTTTATAAGTACCATCACTGTTCTGATGAAGATTGTTGTAGAATTCAGATACTAGGTCATAGTTGATGTCCCTTTCTAGGTAGACTACCGAGTCAAGTTTATAATAGGCCAGGGTTTCGGATACAGAGGGACTAAACTCATCCATGTACTTTCGATCCATAGATCGACATGGGAGTAGCTTGAATGTCCTCTGTTGAAACGCTTGTTCAAACTGTCGGTTTGGAAATCTCGAAGAAGAGGAAGGTTGAGGTCGGGAGGGTGCCTGGGACTTGGATTTCTCAGCAGATGACTTAGAAGTACCCTCACCGGCTGATTTCTTCCTAAATAGGTCAAAAATGGGACATGATCGGGGCAAATGGGAGTCCACAGGAGCCACAGAGTCGAGAACCGAGACAACACACAGAGATACACTGTGAAAAGAAACTAAAATGCCAAAAATGAACAGATTTCGGGGAGAAAGGAAGTTACCTGGGCGGCATTTGTAGCTTTCGGTGAAGGTGGAGAGAAGAATCGGGACTGAGGAGAGTGCTGAGGAGAATGTCGGCTAGGGTTCTTTGGCGTGAAATGAGAGGAGAAAGGGTTGGGGGAAGTTAAAGAGGGTGAGCAGATCATAAGATCGGACGGTTGTCCGATCAGGAGAAATCCTGACCGATCAGAGAACGGCCTGATCGGTCAGGGATTGTCCTGATCGGTCGTGGGGACCGATCAGGGAGCTTCCTGATCGGTCCCTGGACCGATCAGATGTGGATCAGTAAGGTGCCAGTATCTCCTGATCGATCCCTGGATCGATCAGTGAACCTTCTGTGGTCAGGGAATGTCCTGATCGGTCGTGGAGACCGATCAGGTATCGAACAGAGAGAGCAAATGAGAACTCTCCTGATCGGTCGTGGAGACCGATCAGGCATCATCCTGATCAGTCTCTGGACCGATCAGTGTCTGATAGTCAGTAATTCTAATTTCAGCAATTTCAGTAACTGAAATTTTGAGCCGTTGTCTATCGAGAATTCTGAAAAGTTCAGAACTCAAGAATTCAGAACCTCCCAAATTCATAACCTAGAACCTAAGAATCAACACCCACACATATATTAAAAAAAAATGAGCTCTTATGGTCTGAGCTTGTTTAGAGCCCGAAAGTTTCAGACTTTAAAACCAAAAACTCAGACATTTGGAATCCTAGGATTCCAATCTCAGAAAACCTTATAAAACTATTACCTATAGTGAACCAAGGTATTAATTAAGACTTAGGATTGCTATGATCAGTTTCAAGTTTGTCAAAATATATCTAAGTTGCTATTATTTCCTTTAACAACCTATCTTATTATCAATCAAAGTCATGAAATGAATCAAACAACAATATCAATCAACACATCAACCATCAACCATAATTAGATAATTTCTAGGCAAAAGTCCAACCAAGATTCCTTGGTTGGAATATATGAGTAAGATCTAGGAACCAAATACACATGAATTATGTAATGGTCTTCCCCATACTCAATTTATGTCTCTTCAACCTAATTATTCAAGGGATGCATGATACATTTTGAATAATTTGGTTGATCCTAGCATCTCACCCCATTTCTATCAAACAAAAATATTTTGTTAAACCTTATAGTTTGTGTGAGATGTTCCCAAGTTGCCCAAATTAATTTCCCAATTTCTCTTGTAGTTTTAGTTGTCCTTATTGATCATGATGTGGTCAAAATGACTTATTGAGCCAAACACATTACCAATTCCCTCCTTAAATGACTAAATTCATTTTCCGGAAGGGGTTTGGTGAAAATATCGGCTAGGTTTGACTTTGACTCAACATATGTGAGTGCAATGTCTCCCCTAGCTACGTGATCTCTAATGAAGTGATGACGCACTTCAATGTGTTTGGTCCTAGAATGATGGACTGGATTTTTCGTTAGGTTTATTGTGCTAATGTTGTCACACAACACTTGCACTCCTTTATATGAAAGTCCATAATCTTCTAGAGTATGAATCATCCACAACAATTGTGATACACTCTCTCCCATGGCAATGTATTCAGCCTCGGTCGTGGAGAGAGCAACACAATGTTGCTTCCGACTTGACCAACTAACCAATGATGATCCTAAGAATTGGCAACCCCCACTAGTACTTTTCCGATCCAATTTGCATCCAGCATAATCGGAATCGGTATAACCTATCAAATCAAAAGACTCCGTACGAGGGTACCACAGTTCTACTCGAATTGTGCCATTAAGGTATCTCAATATTCTCTTAACTGCAATTAAATGAGATTCCTTGGCACAGACTTGATATCTAGCGCACATGCCCACAGCAAAAAGTATGTCCAGTCGACTAGCTGTGAGATATAGAAGACTACCAATCATGCTTCTATATTGCGTTAGATCAACTGGTTTTCCACTCTCATCATTGTCAAGGCGAGTGTTTGTCGCCATTGGAGTGGATACTTCCTTAGAGTCTCTCATGTTGAATTTCTTGAGCATCTCTTGAGTGTATTTCGTCTGATGGACATAAATGTCATCTCGAGTTTGTTTGATTTCAAGTCCAAGGAAAAAAGTCAATTCTCCCACCAGACTCATCTCAAACTCACTCTCCATGTGAGTGATAAATTCATTCAAATAGTCCTTGTTATTTGAGCCACAAATTATGTCATCGACATACACTTGGGCTACAAAAATATTTTCACCATCTCTACGCAGAAATAGTGTTGGATCTATTTGGCCTCTTACAAAACCCTTTTCTAGTAAATATGTTGACAACCTTTCGTACCAAGCTCGTGGTGCTTGTTTAAGCCCATAGAGAGCTTTCTTGAGCTTGTACATGTGGTTTGGAGCTTCGGTATTCACAAACCCTGGTGGTTGTTCAACATAGACCTCTTCTTTGATGAATCCGTTTAAGAAGGCCGATTTAACGTCCATTTGATAGAGTTTGAAACCTCTATGTGCAGCAAAAGCTAGCATTAAACGAATGGACTCTAATCGTGCCACGGGAGCATAAGTCTCATCATAATCGAGACCTTCGACTTGACTATAGCCCTTGGCTACAAGTCTTGCCTAGTTTCTTACAACTTCTCCCTTTTGATTTAACTTATTTTTGAAGACCCATTTAGTTCCAATAATGGTGGTCTTCTTAGGTCTAGGAACTAAGTCCCACACTTGGCTCCTTTCAAATTGACCTAACTCATCTTGCATAGCTATGATCCAATCAAGATCGCGCAATGCCTCATCAACTAATTTTGGTTCAATCTCTGAAATCAATGCGACTTCATTAGACTCATTTCTAAAGAATGACCTAGTCCTAACTCCTTGTTGGATGTCTCCCACAATTTGGTCTTGGGGATGACTAGTGGCTATCCTAGATTGTCTTGGTGTTGATGGTGCCTCATGAATGGTCTAACTAGGCACAGACAAGGACTCAATATCAGGCAAAGGATCAGATTGAGTTCTTTGTTGCCTTTGCTCATCGTCATCAGAGTCAACCTCGACTCTTTCTTCATTTTGATCATTCAAACTTAGATTTCTAAGTTCGAGTTGAATTTCTCCTACATCCCTTGATTGATCATTCGATTTAGGGATTTCTTCAAATGCTACATCTGAGGACTCTTCAATCAATTTAGTCCTATTGTTGTAGACTCGATAGGCTTTGCTGAAGAGAGAGTACCCGACCAGTATCCCTTCATCAGCCTTAGCCGTAAATTTTCCAAGATGGTCCTTGGTGTTCAAAATAAACACCTTACAACCAAATACCCTAAGATGTTTAATTGTAGGGAGTTTTCCAAACCAAAGTTCATGGGGAGTCTTTCCTAAAAACCTATGTATCAGGACTCGGTTTTGCACATAGCAAGCTGTATTCACAGCTTCAGCCCACAAGTAGCTCGGTAGTGAGTACTCATTGAGCATGCTTCGTGCAACCTCTTGCAAAGCTCGGTTCTTTCTCTCCACAACCCCATTTTGCTGTGGGGTCCTTGGAGTAGAGAACTCATGCCTATATCCCTTTTCTTGACAGAATTCTAAAAACCTATGATTTTGAAATTCCCCACCATGATCACTTCTAATGGTTTTAATTGTTGTTGATTTTTCATTTTCAGTTCTTCTACAAAAGGAAATAAAAATATCTATGGTTTGATCCTTAGTTTTCAAAAAGAAGGTCCATGTATACCTAGTAAAGTCATCAATAATCACTAAACAGTATCTACTTCCATTTAATGAAATAACACTACTGCAATCAAACAAATCCATATGTAATAAGTCTAAGGCAATAGTTGTACTTACAACGCTTTTACCTTTATGAGGCGCTTTAGTTTGCTTACCTTTCTGACATGCATCATACAATTTGGTCTTTTGGTACTTGATGCTTGGTAAGCCTCGCACTAAACCTTTGTTGACCAGCTTCCAGATATTCTTCATGTTCACATGAGCCAACCTCCTATGCCAAAGCCACGATTCTTCTTCTTTTGATATGAAACACTTAGCAAGAGCATTAGTAGCACTTTTAAAAGAAACTTGATAAATGTTATCTACCCTTGTGCCTACTAGTACCATGTCAAGTGTGTCAATATTTTTGACTAGACATTGACTCGAATGAAATTCAATTGTGTAACCCGTATCACACAATTGACTGACACTTAGGAGATTAAAAGTCATCCCCTTGACTAGAAGGACATTCTTGATTTGGAGATATTCGGATATATGAATGTCTCCAACTCCTATAACCTTAAGACTACCATTGTTACCAAATGACACATTACCTCTACTTTTGTTTTGAAATGGTAGTAGATGAATAGCTTGTCCCGTTCGCTTGATCCACTATCGTTGATAGGCGCTCCCTTTACCAATGCCTACAAGACACGAAAGATAGATGTTTTAGGTACCCAAATCTTGGGACCTAATGCATCTACAATGAAAGACTTAGGCACCCATGCCTTTGTTACCTTCTTCCTAGTCTCATGAACCCTAGAAACATGCGATCTATGAAATTGGGTTCTTGACACTAAAGAAATAAAGCTAGACTCCTTAGGTTGGTATCCTAATCCAGCCTTATTGTAGACCGCCCTTTGGGCATTTAGAATCATGTCTAGGGTCTTAGAGCTAGTTGAGAATTTCTCAAGCATTTTCTTGAGTTTCTCAACCTCACCCTTCAAGGCCTTGTTCTCATCCTCAAGGAGCTCTAGATGTAGGTCATCAACCTCATCTTCCCTAAGAGCTCTCAAGTTTTCTACTTCTTCTTTTAATGATTTATTTTCTGTTTTTGATTTTTTAAGCAAGGTAAACAAATGTGTAATAGTCTTATAGCATTTTTCTAAGTGAGAAGAGGTTACCTCTTCATCATCCGAAGATGATGAAGCCACGGCTGAAGTGCTTGAGTCATCACTCTCGGACTCGGACTCCTCCCTTGCCATGAGTGCCAATTGCCGAGTACTCTTCTCCTTCTTCTCTTCCTCCTCCGATGAGCTTGAGGAAGATTCATCCCATGTGGCTTTGAGGGCTTTCTTTTTCTTGGCCCTTTCCTCCTTCTTCTTTAGCTTTGGACACTCGCTCCGATAGTGTCCTTTCTTGCTACACTCATAGCAAGTAACGTTAGACTTATCAATATTTTGATCTACAGTTTTACCTTTGTATCTCCTGCTTCTTCTCATGATCCTCCTCACAAAATTTGTCATCTCGCTTGATGATGATCCACCTTCATCATCGGACTCGGAGGAGGATGAAGATAAAGGAATCTCTTTCTCCTTCTTCTTTTCTTTCTTTCTTCTCCCATCCTTGCTCTTTTCTCCTGCAACCAAAGCTATACCTTTCTCCTTTTGACCTTTGTTAGCAAGTTCATGAAGTTCCATTTCACAAAAGAATTCATCTAACTTTACAATTGAAAGATCCTTAGAGACCTTGTAGGCATCTACCATATATAGATGACCACAAGGCACTCCTCGGAAAGGCTTTTAGAGCGTACCTTACAAGATCGCGATTCTCCACGCGTTCATCCACGGAATGGAGACCATTGATGATCTCTTTGAACCTCCCATGTAGTTCACTTACCGTTTCGTTTTCCTTCATGGTGAGATTTTGTAGTTGATTCAAGAATAGGTCCCTCTTGGCTATCCGAGAATCTCGAGTTCCTTCTTGGAGCTCGATAAGCTTGTTCCATAAATCTTTTGCACTCGAGAATGGACCTACCTTGACGAGTTGGTCCTTGGCAATCCCACATTGTAAGGTGACTACCGCCTTGGCATCGGCTTGCCCTTTACGAGTTTGTTCAGTAGACCACCTTGATGAATCGAGTTCCTTACCTTCTTCGTCCTTCGGTGGTGTGAATCCTTCCTTGACCGAGAACCACATGGAGATATCAGTCTTGAGGTAATACTCCATGAGGCTCTTCCAATACTGGAAATCTGCTCCATCGAAGAAGGGTGGTCTGTTGGTGCTGAATCCTTCCTTCATGGCCATCTTCTTGCTCCTTAGGATGTTAGTCCAGATGAAGAGCACCAGACTCTGATACCACTTGTTAGGATCTTAGATGGCTAGAGGGGGGGGGGGTGAATAGCCTCTTAAAAACTTAAACACAAATTTCTACAAAGAAACTTGTTAGCACAGCGGAATTAGGAAACTAAAACAAAGAAGAAACAAGGACACTAACACACGAATTTACGAGGTTCGGGGATAACTTGCCCCTACTCCTCGGCGTGTCCGTAAGGTGGACGACCCCTTGATCTTCGGTAGATCGCACCCCGGATAAATTTCGGCTAAAGATCCTCCTTCTCGGTGGAGTAACCTCTCCACAAAGTCTCAAGAAATATATATGTTAAAGCACAAGACTTACAGAGTTCGGTGGCAAAGAAGAATGAACTAAAGCTTACAACCACGCGAGGATCAGTGGAAATAGAGAACTTCACAGACAACAGTTTCTCACCCGAGAGCTCAAGAACTTAGCACACCACAACGATCAACAAAACGTTTTTCTTTTTTTTCTTGCTTTCTTGTTCTTTCCTCTCGCTTTTTACTGCTTCTTAAGCCCCTGTCCTCCGCTGTCACGGATCGTGGTCAAACTGCACAGAATCATCGCTGCAGCCAATCCCTCTTCCTCCTTACCTGGTTCTATGAACTCACACCAATGAAATCACAGTCTTCACTGGTGTCTTCTGAGCTCGAACCAATCACCAGGAGTCAAGCGGATCGCAGCCAGATCACACCAGTAGCCGTTGATGCTTCAAATGCACCATGCGCCGCGAATCACAGCAGAAAGGCCATTTGTCGTATTCCTCTTATGGACTTAATTTGAAATTAAGCTTGGAATGATACCTGTGATCCTGCAAACTCAAAAGCTGACAGCACAGAGGGTTATATCACATGAATCAGGAAAATCAAATGCAGTGGAGGAATCGCAGAAACAACAACAAATTTGATTGTGTGTGGATCGGTCACCAGACCGATCCATGGACCGATCAGGGCATATCCTGATCGGTCCGAAGCTTGTCTGATCGGTCGTGGAGACCGATCAGACTGCCGGTGGATCGGTCTCCACGATCGATCCCCTCCTTCTTCTCTTCGCAATACCCTCTCCTGATCGGTCCAAAGACCGATTAGATTACACTCAGTGTGCTACTGAGTGTTTCTTGATCGGTCTACAGACCGATCAGATTACACTCAGTGTGCTACTGAGTGTTTCCTGATCGGTCACCAGACCGATCCATGGAAACTCAGTTTCACAGTTTCACTGGATCGGTCTTATGTATCACTGGATCGGTCTGCCGACCGATCCAATGTACCATGGAATGTCCACTTAGGTCCCTCTCTGACCTAATTCGGTCCAGAGAACGAGCTCCCGAGCCCTCTCTGACCTAGTCCGGAGAACGAGCTGCCGAGCCCTCTCCGACTTCGTCTGGTCCAGAGAACGAGCTACCGAGCCCTCTCTGACCTAGTCCGGAGAACGAGCTACCGAGCCCTCTCCGACTTCGTCAGGTCCAGAGAACGAGCTACCGAGCCCTCTCCGACTTCGTCCGGTCCAGAGAACGAGCTACCGAGCCCTCTCTGACCTAGTCCGGAGAACGAGCTACCAAGCCCTCTCCGACTTCGTGTGCCAAGTTTCCAACTTGGACTTTTCCCTTCCACTTGATCAACCTTGATCATTAATCAAACCGAGTTTAATTAACATCTGATACAAACTTAAATCCGTGTCAACATCAAAACAACAGCCAGGTCAGACTGTATCAACAACCTCCACCTATAATTGCCATTATCAATTGCTTTTATTGCCCCCCCCCCCCAAATCAAACAAAACCTATCTTTTTATTAATATTCAATCACCAAACAAAACCTATGTTTTTCTTACTACTCGGCTCTGCGCCCACCTAACTCTTGAGCACTCTCTAAGTATAGACATAGTTCCCAAGCATCTCATGATTTTGTTTCCAATTCTTGAACATCTTCAGATTCGAAGTCCAATTCTGAGTACCTTCTAAGTCCAATTCTGAGTATCCTCTGAGTGCTATCTTACTCTCCGATTCCACTTCCTGAGTGCTATCTTACAAGACCTCAACATTGTTGGAGCAATCCCAATGGTCCGTGCGACCATGTGTTTTGGTGTTTGGGTAAAGAGTTTAAGTTAGGTTCACCCTTGTATTTGATATGTGTACTTGAGTTATGCAGGACTACAGGATACACATGTGACTCAGGTTGATGGCTTCGGGCTCGGTGAAGGATGACATTGGGGATGAGCCGCGGGTTTGTATGCATCCGAGGGATCGTGGACAAGGCAGCAAGGACAAGGGCTGAGGGAAGTGACTTCGAGGCATACACGAAGGATGACATTGGGGACGAGCCGTGGGCTTGGATGCGTCCGAGGGACGAGAGCCAAAGAAAGTAGGCTTGAAGGCAAGAGGTCAAGGCTGCAAAGAAGAATCAAGTGAGTCGTGAGGGTCTGAGTGCTGAGAGAAATGTACTCGGGATGGGAACCCTAGGTATAGGGTTGTACCAGTCGATTGGTACTGGGATCAGTCGATTGGTGGTGAGCACAGAAGCTCTTTGTGCGCGAAATGGCTGGGATCAATCGACTGGTCATGGGACCAGTCGACTGGTAGATAGCCGTTGGCATACCGTTGGGCTGGCACCAGTCGACTGGTGCAAGGACCAGTCGACTGGTAACGGGCAAAACAGCTTGCTGATTTCTTCCAAACTCTATAAGAAGGAGCTTGGGATGGTCGATCAAGGTGACTAAATTAGACTTGGTTATAACCTAATTAGTAGTCACTAAATGCTCAAGGTTTCCCTTGTGTCCAAGTGTTCCTAGTGAGTGTTGTGGTGAGGTTTCTCCACCTACAAGGAGGTTTGAGCTAGCCGGAGCTTCCGGGGACTAATTCACCGATGGATTGAGGGATCGTCCACCTTACGGACAACCGTGGAGTAGGAGCAAGTTATCTCTGAACCACGTAAACGAACGTGTTAGCGGTTTGCATTTATTTCTTGTTTATATTTGTACTCGTATTAGTATTTGTTATTGTATTTCCGCTTGCGCACTAACGAATACGTAGGAAGCAAACGATTTGAGGGCGTCGTCTATCCAACCCCCCTTCTAGCCGGCCATCCGATCCCCTACAAGTGGTATCAGAGCCAGGTTTGCACTTCACCGGACTAATCACCGAGAAGAGCAAATACAAGAAGATGACCGGCTTGATTGAACCGTCAAAATTTGAAGGCAGAGGCTTATGGGACATCACCTATTGGATGATAAAGATGGAGGTCTTCTTCAACACGGATTGGGATACCATGATGGTGATCAAGGAACCATTCGAAGTCCCGAAAGATAAGAAAGGGAAGAAGCTCCGACCACGATATTGGACGGAGGAGCAAACCTCGAGATCAGAGGTAAACAATAAGGTAATATCAATTTTAATTGATATATTGCCTTCTAATGTGATGAGGTGTGTAGGTGAGTATGAGAATGCTCACAATTTGTGGATCAAGATAAAGAAGGTTCAATGGGAAGAACTCATGCCTACACACGAAGAGGAAAAATTCGAAGAAAAGGATGAAGTGGTCCAAGAGGAGAAGAAGGACCAATCGGATGTGGAGACCAATTCAACATCAAAAGGAGAAGAGGAAGTGAATTCGGTCACATCCGAGGAGAAGGAGGATGAAGAGAAGCCATCCACAAGTGTGGATGAGGAAAATGAGACATCATCGACATCCTCAAGGGTTGAAGAAAAGTCCAAGACGAATGAAGAAGAAATCTTGGAAGAAGTCAACCTAGTGAGTACCTCCACCGAAGCAAAGTCAAAGGATCATATTGTATGCTTCGGATGCAATGAGAAGGGACACTACAAGAGTAGGTGTCCAATGGGTAAGAAAAAGGTAAATCCTAAATCCATTCAAGTTAATTTAAAAACTAACAAGGTTGTAGGAATAAAGAAACCCAAGAAAAAAGAATGCGCATCATACGCTTCACGTGTGGAGAGAAAGGACACTACCACACCAAATGCCCCAAGAAGAGGGAAATCAAGAAGCTTGCACATTTAAAGAAATGAGAGAAGAAGAAGAAGAAGAGCTTAAGTCAAGGGGGAACTTCAAGGGTAAGGGAGGTATACCCTAATTTGAATCGTAATTCAAATGTTTATACTCCCATGCATGCTAGAAATAATTTCCATTATTTGCCCATGAATAACTTCGATTTTAGATATCATGATAGAAGTAGGATTAATGTAGAACAAAACCCTAAGGTACCTACTCATGATAAAATTAGTAATGATAGACCTAAGGAGAATCTAGGCAAAAATCCAAAAAAGGGAAGACATATGCCTAGAAAATTAGGTAGGTCTAGGAATGTCCAATGTGGACAAATTAACTCTAGGGTTAGGAACCTAGAGAAGGAGAATCAAGCCTTAAGGGAAAAGCTTGATAAGTTAGAACAATTCCTTAAGAGATTCAATGTTGGATCTAAGGAATTAAATATGGTGTTGGGTAGCCAAAGACCCAACAATGATAGATTGAGCTTGAGATACCGATCTAGTCCCTCCAAGGCCAAGGAGAGATCATATGCTAGGGTGGCAAATGATCATGGCAATAGAGAGTTTTCTAAGGTTAAGGGAAAGTCTTATGCTAGGGTTGCATATGACTATAGCAAGGAGAAACTAATAAATGACAAGGAAAAGTCATTTAAAGGTAAGAAGAAGTTAACCAAGGACAAGGTGTCCAAGGTTAAAAAGGTTAGGTTTGTAGGCCAAGTGTCATCGGAGGTGCATCAATGTGACCTAGCGATTGTGGACGAGTCACCTAGGGAGGTGACTAAAGTTAAGAGTTCTAGGGGGAGCTCAAAGAGTCAATTTGGGACCCATGGCAAATGGATCTCAAGTGGGTACTACTTGGGATTCTAGATGGGTTATGGAATGTGCCAAAAGGTTTGAAGACGGATTTGAATCTCAACCTTAGTGATTTGACACAATTGGGTTGTGTTTCATGCTTAGAAATATGACATTAGAGTCATATAATATGATAATTGGTTTTGGATGTATAGATGTCATATAAACCAATGCTAGGGATGCATTGTGGGTTGGTATGTGCAAATACATTAAGAGGAAGCCAAAACTAGGACTTTAGGTCAAGGTTCAATTGAACCATTTAGCTAGTTTTGGATTTTATGTCAATCTTGGGATTGGTGATAGATACATTTTGTAATGTATTTTTCCCAAGTAGACATGGGTACAATAGACCTCTCCACAAAGTTTGGGAATTTTTGGAGGTCTATGGAATTTTTGGTGCATTTCTGAAGTTGGCCTAAAAAGGTTGATTTTTTCAGAAATAGGGTATCAGTCGACTGGTGCAAATACCCGTCGACTGGTAACAATATTTTTCAACCACAGAATGCTTCTATAAGGTTGTGTCGAAGGGGGCAGTCGACTGATACCAGCCTGATAGTGTTTTTCAGCGCTGTTCTTGACCATGTCAACTCGTTTAGATATATGAGATCCATGGGGGATAAATACATGAGTTTAGAGTCAATTTGGACGACAAGTTTTCAACAATTGGGATATTGTTGGAGAGTTTTTTTAATGTTAGACAAAGGGGGAGAAGTAAGGTTTAGTTGGGAAAACCTTAATGCCTTTGTGTAGGGGAAACCTTGGGATAGGTTCTTAAAAATCCTTGTGGGAAAATCTTAGCTCATTGGGGAGGTTAGGTGTAGGGGGAACCTTGGGATAGGTTCCAATGCATGTTGCATTTTCTTTCGGCAGTGTAAGTCCAAGTGTGTAGCCTTGGCCTCGTAAGTCTATTCAGCAATATAAGTCCAAGTGTGTAGCCTTGACATCGTAAGTCCATTCGGCAGTGTAAGTCCAAGTGTGTAGCAGAGTAAGTCTAAGTGTGTAACCTTGGCATCGTAAGTCTATTGTTTTTATCATATTGTTTTGCTATTATATTTTTCCTAACTTAAACGTATTGCCAAACATCAAAAAGAGGGAGATTGTTGGAGTAATCCCAATGGTCCGTGTGACCATGTGTTTTGATGTTTGGGCAAAGAGTTTAAGTTAGGTTCACCCTTGTATTTGATATGTGTACTTGAGTTATGCAGGACTACAGGATACGCATGTGACTCAGGTTGATAGCTTCGGGTCCGGTGAAAGATGACATTGGGGATGAGCCGTGGGCTTGTATGCATCCGAGAGACCGTGGACAAGGCAGCAAGGACAAGGGCCGAGGGAAGCGACTTCGAGGCATACGCGAAGGACGACATTGGAGGCGAGCCGCGGGCTTGAATGCATCCGAGGGACGAGAGCCAAAGGAAGTAGGCTTGAAGGCAAGAGGTCAAGGCTGCAAAGAAGAGTCAAGTGAGTTGTGAGGGTCCGAGTGTTGAGAGAAATGTACTCGGGATGGGAACCCTATGTATAGGGTTGTACTAGTCGACTGGTACTGGGATCAGTGGACTGGTGGTGAGCACAGAAGCTCTCTATGCCCGAAATGGCTGGGATCAGTCGACTTGTCATGGGACCAGTCGACTGGTAGATAGCCGTTGGCATGTCGTTAGGCTGACACCAGTCGACTGGTGCAAGGACCAATCGACTGGTAATGGGCAAATCAGCTTGCTGATTTCTTCTAAGCTCTATAAGAAGGAGCTTGGGATGGCCGGCCAAGGTGACGAAATTAAACTTGGTTAAAGCCTAATTAGTAGTCACTAAGTGCTCAAGCTTTCCCTTGTGTCCAAGTGTTCATGGTGAGTGTTGTGGTGAGGTTTATCCACCCACAAGGAGGTTTGAGCTAACCGGAGCTTCCAGGGACTAATCCACCAATGGATTGAAGGATTGTCCATCTTACGGACATCCGTGGAGTAGGAGCAAGTTATCTCCGAACCACGTAAACGAACGTGTTAGCGGTTTGCATTTCTTTCTTGTTTATATTTGTATTCGTATTCATATTTGTTATTGTATTTCCACTTACGCAATAACGAATATGTAGGAAACAAATGATTTGGAGGCGCCGTTTATTCAACTCCCCTTCTAACCGACCATCCGATCCCCTAGAAACATCAAATATAATCTCCTTCCTTGCGAGGTTAACCCAACAAATTCATCTATCACATTTGCAGATTATTAAGAAATAGCAATATATATTACGTAAAGAATCTTTTTCTTAGTTTATCTACTAGGTAAATTAGAGAATGGATCTCTAAAATATTTATCCTTAATGAAATTTATATCTAATCTTCTTAATTGTTCATTTGAATGTTTTACCATTATATTATACATATTTTCTAGTAGCAATCCTATTTTTTATTATTAAAATATTTTTTATTTAAAAATACCTTTATTCTAATATTATTATAGCAATTTTAACTATTTTGATCAAAATTATTTTTATAATACTAGAGCAAAGTTAAAATTATTTTATTTTATATTATAATAATTTCACCCAACTATTATAGCAATAAGATTTGAATAGGACTATCATACGATGAAAAACAAAATAAAATATATATTTTAAAAATAAAGTTGTCTTTTATATTTTATATATAAATCGACTGTAGGAATTTTAACCTAACAAGTGACCTATTTAGTTTAGTGTAGATTCTCTGGTAGGTAATCTTTGATCTTTCTTGATCTCTTTTATAATTTGCATGTTAGATTATTGTTGGAATTTGATCAAAATTGGTTGTGATCTATCTTGTGTTTACCTTCCCATTCAGGTTATAGTTTGGGTTGAGGTAGACGATCGGAGGTCGTCGAAGGTGGACGGGTCACCCCTTGCTCGACATCATACAATTAGCCCACTGCCGACGGCTTCTAATTGTCTGTCTCGATTTAAACTATAACTTGGGTGGAAAGATGAACCCAGAGAAAATCACAGTTAATTTTGATCGGATTTAGATCGTAATTCGACATACAAATTATGAAAGGAAACAAAAAGAGATAAAGAATTATGGACATCTACTCTCTATTTAACTTTGCAATTAAGGATATCGTGTTGTCTTTGGTAATAATAAAACATTATTAAAGTAGAAAGTTTACCTGTGTTCGTATTTATTTATTCATATCAACATTCTTTAGATTTGTTTATTAAATTAAGGTTGAATTTTCATCTAATCTAATTGAGATATTCATTATTATCTCTGTAAATAAAATATATTATTTTTACTATTAATCATCGATTTAGTACTTTAGAATCGAAGAGTCATTGGCTATTTCTAAGGAACCCTGAAGTCATTGTTCAAAGAGTCATCACGACAATCTGTCCATCATTAGAGCTTGAGTTCCTTCCTAAACAACCCTTAGCTAAGCTTTCTTTTCTCTCTATTTCCATTTTTGAATTATAAATTATTGTATTTCATATCGGTTGGTTGTAACTAAACCTGACCTTGGGCCGGGTCAACGGGTCGAACCATAACCTGCCCGACAGGATGTCGGGCTGGTTACGATTCCAGACCCCCAAAAATCGATGAACCGCTCATTAACTGATGGTTTGACCCGCCGATTCCATTTTTTTATATGCATCCATTAGATCCACCCTCGCCATTGGAACCGCCTAGCCCGGAGTTAGGGGGGGGGGGGATAGGGAGAATTTTTTTTGGGAATATTTTTTTCAATAGTTAAGATAATTTGATCATTTTTTTATCAATGACTATGATTCAGTGTCCGTTACTATCCAAATACACATTTCCACACACATTTTCTCTACTCTTATTATCAATTTCACATTCTCTACACGTTTGCGACTCTAAGTCTCCATTTCTATGCACTTTCGTCTTCAACTTTCAACTACAATGAAAGGAGGCCATGGAGGTAGATGTTTATCATCTCGATCTCGGAAGGGAAAGGAAATAATGAATCCGCACGAGAACTCCAACATTCAAGCCATCGATAATGAAACCGAATACCTTCTGACACCCGAAACATAAGAAAGTACTGATGCAATTACTTCTAAGATTTGAAAAATTCCTCTAAAAATTCTATTTTTACTAAACATTTTGAGAATGTCACACATTCATCGGGAGATTTGCATGCAAAATGTAAACATCGCATTGCTTCCTAAAATTCTATGCTAGACACAACTATGAGTCGTTGAAACGACACGTAAAATCGAAGCACTTGACGAAATACATATGGACTTGACTATTCTCAAACATAATTATTTAATTTTTTTTAACTAGCGGTAGTACTAATTCTGAATTTTTTTATATTCTGATAATAAATTAAGAGCACCATTAACTAAATTTATTTCCATAGAATAGTTTCTTTTAGTCTTGGATCTAAATGGACATTGGAAGATTTTTGTAAAGAATTTTTTAATCTATGTGCTAAATGTGTTTTTAGGACTACACTTACTCATATAATTAAAAATTAGTAAAGTAATGAAAAAAAGAATTTAATTGATGAATTTAGTAAATTAAATAATAAAGTTTTTTTATGTTACGCTATTTGGAATAATTATTGATAAACACATTCCCATATGAGTGTGACATGTGATCGATAACTTTTGGAACCTTCAAAAAAAATTATTAGCTTATAGAGTTTTTGATGAATCACATACTTCTTATAACATCACACAATTATTATGTTTAGTTTTAGAATAATATGACTTAACTCATAAAATATTTTCAATATTATTAAATAATGTTAGTTTTAATACCGCTTGTATAGAAGATCTAAAATTTATGATCACAAGAAAAAAGTTAGACAGGGGCCGAAGTAGATCTCGACAAAAACCTCCCAACGCTCAAACCAAACCTTAAAGGATAGAATCAGAAATAAGCGATATTGAATAGAATAACATACTTTTCGATGTTGACATATTACCTTATATGAAAAGAGTGATAAAAGCTATCATGCCTTTTTCCCAAAAGATGCCCTTGTATTAGAGGATGCATCCACTTATAATTGGCATCGTTCAGCTCAAATTTAAACTCTTAAAGCCTCTGGCTTCCCAGCATACTCAGGCAAGCAAAATAGCTCGTAACTATAATGTTTGGTATGCTTTAGTACTCGCTAGGGTGAGCATTCGGTTAATTTGGTTAATTTGATATTAATTTTATATAAATTCTTTTTATTATTATTTTAAACAAATTTAGTTAATTCGGTATTAACTGAAATAACTAATTCGGTTAATTCAATTTTAGTAAAATTTTAATTTGATTCGGTTAGCTAATACTAAATCAATTTTTGATTAATTCAGTTAATTTAAGAATCGAATTAACCGAATGTTCACTCCTAACTCGGGCGATGGACAACTTTGGAAAATGATATGATGCTCAACAACATAATCTTCTCATCTTAGTGTTCAACCTTTTATTTCTTTTTAGAAAAAGTGGGTCCATCTTTGGCAATGGTGCTTCGCATCATCAATGAAGAAGTGGGTGCTTGACATTATTGCACTAGTAATGGTTCATTAAGGAGTGGGTCCAACCTTTGGTAAGATTATTAGACAGGGTGCTTGGCAATATTACATATAAAAGGAAAAAAATAGGTCCCACCTTGCCACAATGGAGTGCTCAACTTGATGAATGCATGAGGTGGGCCATTTGGAGTGGGTCTTGTGTCTTTTATTAACGAACACATTTAGGATCTTATGATTCTATTGCTTCAACATTCATATTATTTTCTATTTCCATCTCACTTTGTTGCCTCCCATAGTGGCCTTCAAATTCATCAATTTGACGTCTGACTGCTTCAAGGCCTGGATAATGTTCCCCGCTAAGTGCTCGCAGCGTGCAACCTATGCATATGATGATCTCCTCACCAGTCACGCCGCTGTCGACCTAGTGCTTCACACACTTGGAAGTGCGACCCCCATTTCTCCAACACTTAGTTGCAACTCAGTGATGTGGACGACGATGTCGGCGATCAATGATGCCTTGTCCATCTTCAAGATGTTGGGCACCACCTCCCACAACACGTAGGATCAGAGAATGAGCTTCTCATGCCTTTGCCACCTTGGCACCCTCTTGATTAGGTTGCTCTTGCTCGGGCTCGATCTCAGGCAGTCGTATATCGCCTGCAACGCACTCAGGCTCAGACAATAGTTAGGCGTCTGCAACCCACTTGAGGTTAGGTGTGCCGACATTATATCCACCGTATCATCTGAAAAGCAGTATTTTTTCTCATCTTCATTAATAATTTCAACATTTGGAATAATCTTCACATCATGAGGGTTTCATATTTCTTTTTTCAAATGCCAAGTATCAAAGTCAGAAGCATCAACGTTGTCCCACTGTGCATTAGCATCAATGACCCCAAGTAAAAGTTCATCGTGATAAGGGCTTGGCAGAGGTAGCGGTGACCATGGAGAATGGGAGAGATCTTCAACATGGATGAAAATAGCATCAATCATGGTCAGGAGCAATGACCCCATGCTCTCCAACCATATCATATTTTTGGAAAATATCAAATCCAACAAAATTAGTGGCAAAGCGATCAGAATGTTACATGTTGCAAAAGAGGCGACAATTACATCAGCACACGAACAGTCATGGTGACGAAGAAGAACAACTGGCATCCAACATTGAGGATGTCGACGAAGACCACTAGGGAGAGCCATCATCGATCAACCAGGCAGAGGGGATAGCGGTTCCAGCTGCCCCCAAACAGTCCTAGAGGAGGCGATGGTTACAGTCACGGAGAAAGAGAGGAACGACCTCATGCAAGACTTTGAGATCACGTTATGTTTTGATTTTACCATCCATCTCACTGAGGTATGAGGCCGCCCTTCTCCCTTCATCTTAATTTCAATGTCTTATCTCTAGTTTTTCATAGACGACGTCAATTATGATATAACAAAATTCGAAAGCTCTCAACTAAGTCAACTAAGTACTACGGGTATATTGATGTTTAAATGTTACGTCTGTACATTGTATCAAAATAAAAGGTTTTTCTTCCCAAAATCAACAAGAGCGAAAAAAAAAATAGTAAAAATGTAGTAGATGAAATGTATGAAAAGTGAGCATGAGAATGAACATTTGCCTCCCCTTCTTAATTATAATCTTTCTTTTAAAGTTATTACTATGTAACGACACCCTTTATAACATTAATATTCTCCTTTTGTAACGGTCGTCAACTACCATTATTATTTTTCAATGGTCACCTGAAACCTGCACCTATAATAGTCATTATCAATTACTTTTATTGCCTCCAAACCAAACAAAATCTATGCTTCTCTTACTATAGGGCTCTGCACCCGCCTAACTCCCGAACACTCTCTAAGTTTAGACATACTTTCCGAGCATCTTATGGTTTTGTCACCGATTCTTGAGAATATTCAGATTCGAAATCCAATTCCAAGTACCTTCTGACTCCAACTCTTACTCCACTTTCCGAGCACCTTATAATTCTGAACACAATCTCTTGAACATTATATGACTTTGATTTCACTTCCTAGGTGCTACCTTACAAGACCTCAACATCAAATACAATCTCCTTCCTTGCGGGATTAATCTAGCAAATTCATCTATCACAATCGCATATTATTATAAAATATCAATATATATTTGGTAATTTTTGTTGTTCTTAATTTATCTACTTGGTAAATTCGAGGGTAAATCTCTTAAATATTTACCCTTAATGAAATTTATATCTACTCTTCTTAATTGTTCATTTGAATGTTTTACCATTATATTATACATATTATTTAGTAGCAATCTTATTTTTTTATTATTAAAATCTTTTTTTTTAATTTAAAAATATCTTTATTCTAATATTATTATAGTAATTTTAACTATATTTTTTGATCAAAATTATTATAATAATATTAGAGTAAAGTTAAAATTATTTTATTTTATATTATAATAATTTTGACCAAACTATTATAGTAATAAAATTTGAACAAGTCTAGTTTTACGATGAAAAATAACATAAAATATATATTTTAAAGATAAAGTTGTCTTTATATTTTATATATAAATTGACTATAGGCGTTCAACCTAACAAGTGACCTATTTAGCTTTGCAATTAGGGATATCTTGACTTTGGTAAAAATAAAAAGTATTAAAGTAGAAAGTTTACATGTCTTCATATTTATTTATTCTTATCAAGATTCTTTAGATGTGTTTATTAAATTAAGGTTGAATTTTCATCTAATCCAATTGAGATATTCATTATTATCTCTGTACATAAAATATATTATTTTACTATTAATCATCGATTTAGTACTTTAGAATCGAATTATTTAATTAATGAAAGAAAAAATTAAATGAAGTTTTTTAAAATAATAAAACTATTTTTGCTAATCATGTTTTTATTAATTTAAATAATTAAACACACAGTCGCCGGTTTACAAATACACAAAACAAAAATAATTATTAATTATACCATGATTTAAAGATAATTATAATTTATTTAATATTTCTTGTCCTCTTCTTCGTTGAAGTTCCGAAGGATGAGGCGAACGCCGTTCGATGGGCGGAGCGACAGCATGATCCGCGGCGAGTGGGAGTACGCCGGCGACACCGACCACGCGAACCTTCGCAGCACGAGGCTGAGCACGATCTTGAACTCCATCGCCGTCAGGTTCCTCCCAACGCAGATTCTGCCCCCGAACCCGAAGGGCAGGAACCCCATCCTGTGTCGACACCCACCGCGCTCCGCCGCCGCTGACGCCACCTCCCCTGACCACCTCTCTGGCCGGAACTCGTTCGCGTCGTCCCCCCAGAGCGCCTTGTCGTGGTGCATCCCCACCACGTCCACCCACATGTTTGTCCCCTCCGGGATCGCCACCTCCCCCACCTGCACCTCCGCCCGAGCTTGCCTCTGCGCGTTGGGCGCCGGCGAGTACAACCTCAGCACCTCGTTCCAAACCCACCCCATCTGCATACGTTCGCCCCAAATTCTTAAAAAATCGATATTTTTTTTTTCCATCAACCGTTTAAAAATTCTAATTTTTTTGATTAAAAAAACTGACCTTGGTGAGCTTAGAGAGCGCGGCGGAGTCGAGCGCCGCCGTCTCTGTTTCTCCGGTGACCTCCATGACCTCTTTCCGCAGCGCCGACTGCCACTCAGGGTGGAGCCCCAGCAACAGTAGAGTCCACGTCAGCGCCAGCGCCGTCGTTTCGTGCCCGCCGAAGAAGAACGTCTTGCACTCGTCCACCAGCTCGCGCGTCGTCAACTCGCGCCCCTGCTTCAGCAGCAGCCCGAGCAGATCCTCCTGGTCGCCGTCATTATGCGAATTCTGGCACTTCCTGGCGTCGATGATGGCGTAGAGCAAGCGGTCGATCTCCTTCCCCAGCCGCCACGCCTCGTACGACTTCGCCGCCGTGAAGAGGTCGCCGAAGGGCACGCCGACGAGGCGGTTCGTCCGGAACAGCATCGCCTGCATCCGCCGCAGCTTCTCGAACACCTTCTTCCCCTTCTCCTCGCTCATTCCGAAGCTCGCCTTCGCGATGATCTCCGCCGCGTTCTCCGTGATGTCCTTCTCCACGTCCATCTCCGGGAGTCCAGCCGCCACCCTCCCGCTCCACTCCCTCAACATCTTCTCCGTCGTCTCCGCCATCAAGATTGTCATACTCTGCACCATCGCTAATTAACATCGAACAGAGCTACAAACAAGAAGATTAACGGATTAATCGGTGATCGATTACATTGAGATTGGTGACGGAGAACGCCGGCGAGATGATATGGCGGTGGCGTGCCCAGTCATCGCCGTCGACCATGACAAGGCTATTGCCGAACATGGGCTTCCGGTCGCGCTTGAACACGTTGGGCTTCCCCCATTTCTTGCTCATGGCGCCGGCGGTGGCCTGCCGAAGGAACTCCGGGTCGGCGACGTACAAGAACGGTTCTGTTCCGAGCCAGTAGACGAACACTTTCCCGTAAGTTTTGCTCCACCGGTGGAAGTAAGGGAACACGGAAGAGTGTATATCGTGAGAGACGGAGGCACCGCCGCCGGCCGGAGAAGCTGGCGGCACTGGTTCTTGTTCTCTCTTCCTACTCATCTCCATCAAGTTTCCTAGAGGGAAAACGGGAAGGGGTCCGTCGAGGCCGCTCTGCCTCAGGCGGCGGCGGCGCCGGAGCGGTGACAGCCAGAAGATGAAGACGGCTCCGACGAGGAAGAGGAGCAGGCCGGCTCCCTTGATTGCCATGCTCAATCCCTGACCCATGCACAACGTCATCGACAAGTTCAAGGATCGCCAACTAGCTCCGATGAATATAACGAGGGATCTGAGCTGCCTTCCTTTGACTTTTATAGCACGAGGAGAGTTCCGCGCACCACTTCGGTCAAACCTACTCGACGATTTACTGTTGACTTTTAAACGTCAACGGGAGGGATGTGATCGGCGTCTAGATTGTTCAGACCGAGCCGATCGGAGTTTGTGGCTCGTTGGCAAAGTCACGCAAAGCTCCCCGTCCAACCGTCCGATCAACTAGGATCTGAATCGGACGGTGAAAAGGAACACGGGCTCAGTGTCGACCGAACCGGGAGGTCGAGTTCAATTTTCAAGATATCGTGGCCGTGAGATCTTTCCGGCACGTGCAATCTTCCGGCTAAATGCCTAAATCTTTGTCTAAAATCTATAGCTGCCGAATGGAGGCGGCCCCACCACGGAAAAGGAGGACCGGGGACCACCCGCTCGTGTTGGTGCTCAATTGCACGTTGCACCAGTAGCTGAGATTGTGAGAGAAATATATATACACATATATAATAGTTTTTTTAAAATTTATTTTATATTTTACTCCCTCCCACCAATGACTATCATATTGGATTTCAAAAAACAACACAATTATGTTTTTCGATTTAAAAAACAGTATCACTGTAGCGTTGATTTTAACATTTTAAAGTGGTATTAGTTTTGAAATGCAAGAATTCCAAATTTTAAATGCGTCCTCAATTGCCATGTAAGATATAAAACTTTTTTTTTTAATTTCGTAAGAGAAGTTAAACACGGCACTGAATTCTTCTCAAGATATGGATAAAGAGACAGAATCATAGTGTTCAGTACCTACCCATATTAAAGTATCTTCGCACGCAAAAAGTCAACATCTTAAAATAGAACACAATCAACCAGGATGCAATCATTGATCTTAATAGTTTTTTTTGTCCCATTAATTTATTAAATCATAATTATTTCTGTTCCGGATACAAATATTAACTTGTATTGAAGTGATGAAGAAAAGGAAGGTAGATGCCATTTCAGTTCACTATAAAGGGGGAGGGCCTTTGGCATTTCACCATTCACAACTCTTCTTCTATTTCTTTCTCTCCTTCTATCTTCATCGTGTCATCCCAACGGTTCGATTCTCGATCCAG
The DNA here is from genome assembly GCF_018446385.1 of Zingiber officinale. NCBI lineage: Eukaryota > Viridiplantae > Streptophyta > Magnoliopsida > Zingiberales > Zingiberaceae > Zingiber > Zingiber officinale. The sequence goes on along the minus strand of NC_055989.1, from coordinate 108,607,863 downwards.
GCTATCCATTCCACCTAGCTTGCTCTGCTCAAGCTTAAAGAGGAGGAACAAGAAAAATAGAGAATACAGAACCTTTATTCCTTAAGTTATCCAAAATCTTGACTTCCATATTCCATCTCTCAATATTCATGATAACAACAATCGAAACAGATGAGAGAAGTACGATCGCTAAACTCATTCAGACTCCTTCCTTCCTAAAAGATGCACATTTAGTTCACAACATACCGTCGTTCTTGGACAGATAACAATCCTAGTATGTTGTCTCCCAATCAATTGTTCTATAACTTCTCATCTCATAAGTAGCAAACCGATACCCGTGACGATAATCGTCGACGGGAATCCAAATTTCAAGTGCGTCAGAAAAGAGAGATTGTAGCCAAAAGATTGAGAACGGCGAGCCTGCTCGCATACTATCAAATTGGCAGCGGATCCAAGAAGTGATAAATTCCCGGCGACTGTGCTTACCCATGCCAACATCAGCCATGCCCTGGTCTCTTCAGCTGGAGAAATTTCTGCAGCAGAAGCAGCCACCCGAGCTCCAAGCAACAGAACTGGAGCAAGCACATACAGTTTGGTATTAGTTACATGTTCATTGACACTTGCGAGCAAGCAAATTGAGACAATGCCACAATTCTTATCGAAATTAATATGGAAGTATGTTGACACTGTCCTAATGTTTGCTAAGGATCAACATTCAAGTTTTTAGAAATTCATGTGTTCCATGGCTCGAGATTCATTATATAGTAAAGAGATGGGGTATCGGAGAGAGGTATTAGCATGGGAAAGAAACTTCATGAAAATAAACTTTTGGAGGAATGTGACAGCAAGTTTTCAGTTTGTGTATAATCAACTACACATGATAGAAAATGACAGATCTGAACCTACATATTCTCAAGTGTCATTAGGGAGTTAAATAAACCAAACGTTCATGAATAAATTTGGTATTTAAGTTAGTAAGGATTTGTTTATGTTAATTCAATACATATAAAGTCAATTAAATGAACAAGTTTAAATAACTCGTTAAACTAAATGAAAAAGCTTGAACACATATATGTTCAGCTACAATCAAATAAGGTTTAATTGAGAGCTCGATAACATGTAAACGAACCAAGCTCAAGCTTGTAATAAAGAAATCAAATCAAACTTGAACAATCATTTCTATGGCTTGTTTTATTTTAGACTTGACTTAACTCAGTTGCTTTATCAAACAACCTTGAACACCATCAAGCTCGATTCGGCTTATCTTGTTTACAACACAAAGTGTCATTATTTGAAATCTAATTTATTGCTTAAGAAGATGTGGCTTGTGGCGAAGTGGATATTTGCAAAAGGTGACAAGCATGAGTTTAGTGAGTACAACAACAACTACCAAACCTTATCTCACTAGGTGAGGTCGACTATATGGATCCTTTTACGTCATTAGGTTCTATCCCTACTATATCATCATCTATATTTAAATAAAATTTATCTTATTTTATTGTTGCTAACTAAGTCTTTTTTGATCTTCTTCTTTCTCGTTTAATGTGCGTGTTTATCATAGTTTCACATCGCTTGCTTGGAGTATTTATTGGTCATCTAAATATATGCCTCACCATCTTAAACGTGGCTCTCGGAGTTTTTCCTCAATAGATGCAACTCCGATTTTTTTTTTCAATGCTCTCATTTTTTATTATGTCCATCCTTATATGTCTACATATCCACCTTAACATCCTCATCTCTACAACTCTCATCTTCTACTCATGTGCTCGAATCATAGCCCAACATTCAACTCCATATAATATAGCAGGTCTAACTGTGATTTTGTAGAACTTTCCTTTAAGTTTTAGAGGTACTTTACAATCACATAAAATACATGACGCTCTTCTCCATTTCAACCATCTTGCTTGTATTCTATGTAAGACATTTGCCTCAATTCCTCCATCATTTTGCAAAAAAGATCCTAAATATTTAAAACTCTCAGTTTAAAGCAACTCGTCATCTCCTATCTTAATAATTATCTCATTAGTCTAATTTGTTAAACTTAAATTTCATATATTCTGTCTTTATTCTACTCAGCCTAAAATATTTTTCTTCTAGTCTTTATCTCTAAGATTCTAGTTTAACATTTACTCTATCATATGTTTCATCTACCAAAACAATATCATTTGCAAACAATATGCACCACAGTAGTGTCTATTGAATGTGCAGTGAGTTCATCCATAATTAGTGTAAACTTAGAGTTGATCCTTCATGTAACCATATTTTTATCCGAAATGATTCAGTTACTCTGCATGAAGTTTTTTACTCTGGTTGTTACATCCTTATACATATCCTTAATTAGTTCAATATATGTTACGCTAACACTTCTCTTTTCTATAATTCTCCATATAATTTTTCTTGAGACTCTATCATAAGTTTGTTCTAAGTCAATGAATACCATGCGTAAATCTTGTTTTTGCTCCTTATATTTTTCAATTAGTCGTCTAAGAAGATATATAGCTTTTATTGTTGACCTTCCAGGCATAAAAGTGAAGGATGAGAAAGATGCGATAGAGGGGGGGGGGGGGTTGAATATCACACATTAAAAACTTTTTCTTTTAAGTGTTGAAACAAGAGTAGTGCAGCGAAAAATAAAGAACAAGTTTTGGTTACTTGATTCAGAGTCTAGGTTGACTCCTACTTCAAGGCCCACGATCCTGATCGCACCGTTGGACAATCAACTAAAACTCTTCTTTCCGAAACTTTCGAAAAGAAACAATTCGTATAGATTGAATATAAGATAGTAACAGACTACTATCTTATTTGAATTTAAGTACAATGCAAGTTAAAATAAAGTATACCGAAAAAGAGTATAGATGAAGATCGTTGGCGTTTTGTCGGAGTAGTAGCTTGTTTGAAGATGTCTTGCAGAGTAGTAGCCTGAGCAGAGCTTTTGCACAGAGGTGAACCAAAAACTTGATACCTGCCTCAGACCTCGAGCTCCTCTTTTATAATCATGGTTCGGTCGACTGATAAACCCATCGATCGACTGATCCGTTCGGTCGACCGAACCTTCTATCGGTCGACTGAATCATGTGTTTTCCTTCTTTGATGAGATCTGATCCTTGCGCATTATGAGCTTTAATGGTTCGGTCGACCAATCAACTTGTTCGGTCGACCGAACAACTGTCTTGTTCGCCGAGATTCGCACTTAATACATCATTAATGAGGTGATCATTCGGTCGATCGATCCCTCGGTTTGGTCGACCGATCAGCCTGGTCTCTTTCTTTACTTCGACTTGATCTGATTTGTGCTTAATGCCCTATCATTAAGGTTCGGTCGACCGATCTGCTGGTTCGGTCGACCGATCTGGTTTCTGACCGAACTCTTCTTTGGTTTGATCTCTAATTTGAGTCAACCTGATTCGATCCCTAGATTCGGTCAACCGATAAGGCCGGTTCTTGCAAAATAGAGTTAAACAAAATATGTTCCTGCAAAACATAGGTTAGCACAGTATGACTAGTAAGATGCATGAATAGTAGTTGACAGTAGAACTGTCTTGATCTCAACTTGGAAACCTTTCCGGTTTCTTTAGTTGGATCAACGACCTAGGGTTTGTTCCCTTCTGGAACACGATTTTACCGTCACTCCTATCTAGTTGCTTATCTCAACTTACCTGCTAAACATTTGATCTTCCAGACCTGTTTGAACTTTATCTACTCACAGTGTGATCGCCTGATCCACTAAGATTAGCCAGCAACAATAATATTAATACAGAATACTATGGTAAAACTAAACATCGATCGGAAACCATCCGATCAACCTTGCTTGGAGTTCACTCCTGTAAGACTTCTCGTTACCTAAGGTTACCTCTTCCTAGGATTTTCTCCATCTGGCTTCACTCACCAGAACCTAGAGTTACCTCCCTCTAGAGTTTTCTCTACCTGGCTTCACTCACCAGGACCTAAAGTTACCACTCCCTAGGGTTTCTCCACCTGACTTCACTCACCAAGACTCAGCATTGGATCGACCCACCAAGGATTCGATATCGGGTCCTCCAGACCTATCGAATCCTTCTACCAGGTTTTCACGATCTATCGAGATTTCCCTTGCCTAGCCGCAACTAGGACTTCCCTTGTCTAACCGTAGTTAGGACTAGTCACTCGGTACTTCTCACCCTTGTCTAGTCGCGAGTAGGACTTCCCTTGATCAAGCTTTATTAAACATATTTGTCAAACATTAAAACCTTGGAGGTTGATTGCGCGAACAAAACCCAAATTGATTTTCGATCACCGTGGTCTCCTTCCTTAATCCTTTTTATATTACTCTTTTCCAAAGTTTCATGGTATGACTCATTAGTTTAATACCCAAATAGTTTGTGCAATTTTGTGCGCCTCCCTTATTCTTATATAAGGGAACTAGAATATTTACCCTTCATTGATTAGATATTAGATATTTTTTTATTTTTAATATCATGTTAAATAATTTTGTAAGTCATTCAATACTTTATTTCCCTAGGCACTTCCATACCTCTATCGAAATATCATCTGGTCCAACGACTTTTCCTTGAATTTAGCGAGTAAGTCGAATAAACACTTTCTGCCAACTCAGATATTGATTATTATAATGAAATAGAAACTAAGTAAATACTGTGCATCAAACTTTGATCTCAACCTCTAGTTTTCTATTATGTATGAACAGCATCAAGGTGGTCTTAGAATTGAAGTTCACTTACCGGTTGGTACGTTGGAGGCAACATTAGAGAGAAAAAGAATAACAAAAGCTAGCACTGCAGTCCCACTGGCAGTATCAATGCGTGCGTAGGGTTCCATTAAATCCCACAAAGCACTCGGTATGCCAGTTTTGTTAAAGCCGTCAACCGTGATGAACATCCCACAGAAGAATATCAATAATGAATACGAAACCTGGTTAATAATCACAAACATTATTACCCAATTCAAACTCATAGTCATACACTTCTTTGTAGATGAAAAGAATGTTGTTTGCAGCAAAATAATGAACCGAATTCATCTTCAACTATGCAAAGCACAAGGTTTACTTTTAATATGAATGTCAAATGCAAGCAAGTTGATTACCTTCTCGAGACAAGGTCGAGCATCCTTGAAGTCCAGTACAATGAGAGCAAGAGCAGCAGTTATTGCCGACCACGACATATTTACCCCCATCAGAAGGGAAACAAGCATTCCGATAGTCACAAGATAGACTAACCAATTCCATAGGAGTACCTTCCATCTCTCAATTGTAGCTTCCTTCTCCTCGGACGAGTAGAATAGAATTTCATCCTTCATCCCTTTCATTGAACTACCACTTCTTGTGTAACTCATTGAAGCTTGAGCTTCCTCATTGAATCCATTTAGTGGCATTGTTAACTCAGCTTTGCTGCTCGAGACAGAATGCGAGTAAGATTCGGTCGAAATTCTTCGATTCCTCAAAGTCTCAACATGAGCAAAATTGCCATCGACTGATGAGCAGGGAACCATGGAATCCCAATCTTTGTGTGACATTGTTGCCGGTGAAAACCGGTGGTGAGATGCGACATACTGATCCCCTATGCCAGCCACTGCAGAGACAGAGGCTACCTCGACATCCTTCTCATCGGACAACTTCTTCCAGTAGTAAATTAGAAGAATGGCGGCATTGAGAAACACCCCAAGAAGCATGGGGGGAAGGACGCCCAGCAGGAATTTGCCAAAGGAAATCTTGCTTTGGACGGCTATGACCAAATTCTGCGGGTTACCGATGGGAGTAGCGGAAGAACCGATATTGGCGCTGGAAGCTAGGGCTAGAAGGAAGGGCTGCGGGGGCAGGTTATGCTGCCGCGCGATCTTGAGGATGAACTCGGTGAGGACGACGCAGCAGGTGTCGTTGGTGAAGAGGGCGCTGGAGAGGGCTGAGATCAGGCAGACTCGGAAGAGCAAGTCCTTGCCGCCTCGGCTCTTCCAGGAGAGCAGCTTCCCCAAATACTTGAACATGTCGGCTCTTTCAAGGAAGACGCTGACGACCATGGTGCCGAAGAGCAGGCCGAGAATGGGGAGGTCGATGGCGTCGTAAGCTTCCTCAGGGGAGATGACCCGGAACATGACCATCAGCATGGCGCCGAGGAGGGATCCGGCGGTCCGGCCAATAGGCAGGAAAGGCACCGCCGGGAAGACGGCCAAGATCCAGAAGATCCCAAAAGCTAGGGATCCCAAAACTACCATTACAGTGGGAGCCAACGCCATCTTCGATATCTTTTAGAAGATGACAAAAACAACGAAAAGATCCAAAAATGCGAGTTTTATTTCAAGACCTACAAGAGATCGTGCGCACCTACAAACGAGTTCTTCGAAATCTTGTCGCCATCACACAACAACTGAAGAATCCCTGCTGCTGCTTCCTTGATCCTCAGCAGAGCAAAGCAACAAATTCGATCTTTGTCGACGGATTGAGTGAGTCAGTGGGGGTGGGGGAGAAATGAATCGTGCAATCAATAGCACAGAAAAGGAACGAGTTGCTGGCCGTCTCCTGGCCATGGCGTCGTCTCTCGTCGCTGGCAAATGCCCCACATGACTCAATGAGATGCTCCAGAGTCCACACAACAACTGGATCTGCGTCGGCCATCATTTCACGAGAGTGATAGCAATTATTGATCGAACAATCATGATTTGGGAATCACTCCATTTTGCTCGCTTTCTTAATTATTATTATTATTTAGTTGGCGTAAGATATTTCGTTTGCGCTGATTAATCTGGAAGATCTGTATCGAGCTCCGCATAAAAATAATCCTCTGGTTCGTAAAGACGGGACGGAATGTGATGGTAAACGGTAAAGTGTATTTTCTAAATAATCACTCCATGCTGTGTGCACCATTTTTCAGAGGATGAGGTGAAAAGAGCGCTCTTTCATATGCACCCTAATAAGGCTCCTAGACCAGATTGAACGTTTGCATTGTTTTATCAAAAATCCTAGAACTGGAAAGGGATACCACACGTGCATAACTCAAATTCCTAAATGAGGGGTGAACCAATGATAGAATGGAGCGATACCATGGTTACATTAATATCAAAGATGGACAACCCTATGCTGATGAAAGAATTTTAGCCAATAAGTCTGTGCCAAGTTATTTACAAGATAGTGGCTAAAGTGCTCACTAACCACCTCCACCTCACTTTAGAATAGATCATTAATGATTTCTAGAGCATTTTTATACCAAGCAAGATAATAAGTGATAACATCATGTTGGATTTTGAGTGTATTCATTAGATGCGTAATCACAGAAAATTTGATATGAGCAAGACTTTTGATTCAATTGAATGGCTATTCTTGAAAGCAATGATGGCCAAGCTGGGGATTGCACCAATGTGGATCGACAAGATCATGAACTATATATGTTGGTGTAGGTTGTACTGATAATTAGATTTTGTTGTATGACAAATAGATTAGAGTTAGATGCGGTGTTTGTCTAACCTTGTGCAGGAGTTGACAGATCTAAAAAACTTGACAGTTGATACCAGACTGAAATCTAACTAGGTTTACGGGGCCCGATAGTTGTTGCGAAATCCAGATAGGTAAAAGGGTCGACTTGATATCTAGCAAGAAGTCCAGCTGAAGTCCAGTTGGGTCTGCAGACCTGACAACTAGCACGAAGACCTAGTAGGTCGAGAGGTTAGTCGATAGACTACAAATTGATAAGTGAAGGTAAGTCACTTGAGGAGAGTGGCTAAGTGAGGACATGTCTCGGTTGGGTGGACAGTAGGCGTCGATCCAATTTAGGTCCATTTCGGAAACCTAAATTGAGATCCTGACTAGATTCTAGTCTTGTGAAGACATGATCTAACTCATAAATATTTATAAACTGTTCATGCATATATTTTTCTAACTTTATGTTGTAGAGACAAACGTAGACCTTCATATTCTACATGCGTGACAACTGACAAAGCTTGATTCCGAGTTTGGAGTCAAAAGTTATGGCCTTCGGAAGATTGCTATGTCAAACCAGTAGTTGAAGGCGCATTGAGCTTGCTGGAAGGCGCCTTGAAGAGCTTTGAAGGCACCTTCCAGAGGATAAAACTCAAAGTTTGTAGATTTTATCATCATCGAAGATTGGGGGATAAACTTTATTGTAGAGGCGCCTTGGAGGAGGTTAAAGGCACCTTCCACAGCCTATATAAGCCCCGTTTGAGCAGCATTCAAGACACAACTCTTATGCCCGACTATTGCTAAGGAGTCGTCCAACACTGAGCCTGATCCGATCATCTTCGAGGGTGTTGGGTAATGAAATTTTAATACTGTACTTAATTATTACATAAAGAAAAGTCTAGTGTGTTACACTCTTTTTTATTCTTTCATTGTACTCGATCCCCTCTTTCGGCGGTTTCAGAAGAGGTATTTTAGTATATTACCCATCGATAGGTCAGAGGAACCTGGGTCTTGGAGTAGGAATCACCAAAGGCTTCAAACTAAGTAAAACTAACTGTGCCTATCTCTGTCTTCTTGTTCTTTTTAATTTCTATGTTTTCCCACTGTGTACTTTGATCTCAAAATGAAAAGAACAAGTTTTTCAAAACTACGTGATTCACCCCCCCTCTCACGTGCGATTCGATCCAATAAGTGGTATCAGAGCAGTTTCCGCTCTGAATTGGTGCAACCACCAATCAAGCCAGGGGAGATTATTTTATTTTCTTTTCAAATTTTAGTTCTTTTATATTTTATTTAAATTGATAATTTTATTTTATTTTTCTCAAAGTTGGTGCAACACCACTCGAGTCGTCGATATTTTTTTTTACTTCAAACTCTACTAATCAAAGACCTAGTCTTAGGACATTCCTTCTGATTTTTTTTTTAACGAGATATTTGAAATGGAACACAAAGAGACGCTCGAGCTAAATGTTAACAAACCACTTCCATATGAGATGCCCATGAGGCATGAATTCAATCTGTGGAGGATGCAGATGAAAATTTTCACTTTTATGACGACTTCGATTGTAGCATGGCACTAAGGCGATCAACCCAAAACATAGAAACCAATAGAAAGGTAATAAATCCAATTATAGAATTATTTTCTAATGAAATCACATGTAGAATTGGAGAACACCGGGATGCTTATGAGTTTTAGACTTATCTGACTAAGCTTCACGAAGAGCCGATAGAGCTAGAGGATCAAGTCAAAAGCGAATCCAGACTCGAGTCCAATCCAACAAAGAAACCTATAGAATTAAAGGTTGCCCTCAAGGTTAGTAATAATTATCAAAATACCTCTGTCAATAGTAGTTTAAAAATTATGCATGTTAATTTAGATATTTCTGAAAATATTTGTGAAAATAATGTATTTGATAATACTCCCGAAAATAACCCAGGATATTATCTTACAAAATAAATCTAATTAATTTATAAAATTTAGATAATCTGAAAATAATTAATAAAAATTTAATTAACCCTAAAAATTCAAATGATGACCAAATCAATATAGATGAAATCAACATATTTCTCAATAAAATATTTAATAATATAGATAAAATCAACTTGAATATTTCTACCTCTAAGAAAAATTCAACTAATACTCTATCCAATAATAATTTAATCAATTCAAATCTTAAGATAAACTTAAAACCTAAAAATGACGAAGTCAATATAGATTTAGATAAGATTAATATATTTCTTGATAAAATATTTTATAATCTAGATCTAGAAATCTTTATCCAAAATTACAATTTAAATATTAAAGATAAGATCGTAAACAAAGATAATTCAATCAATTAAAAATTAATAAAAATTTAAATCTTAAGGATAAACCTATAGATAAAATTAATTTGATAAAACTAAAATTAAATCATACTAATTCAAAATCAGCAAATAATAAGAAGTCAAATATTAAAGATAAACCTTTAAAGAAAAATAATTTAATTAATTCATAATTAATAATTAATAAAAACTTAAATATTAAATGTAATAGGTTAAACAAAGATAATTCAAATAATTTAATAAATTTTAAATTAAAATAAAATTTAAATCTTAACGATAATTTAACCAACTTAATTAATTCAAAATTTAAAGCTTAAATTGAACATAAATTACAAGTAATTAAACCTGGACTAAAACCTAATTAATCTTAACTAAAATATAACCTAAGTTTAATAATTCAGGGGGAGGCGTCAAATTAGTTGGTACCTCCAAAATAATAGTTTACCCAGCTGGATAATTAAGGACTAGTTTAATAAGGGATAAAAGTTTAATTTGACAAACAATATTAGAAAAGTTTTGGATGATAGTATGTTAGGGAAACTCTGTCTATACATGTCTAGAGAGAATAATGTTGAGTCAATAGAGGATTCATCGCTCTCTTGGATTAGGAGTTAAATCCTGACCGCTTGATAGAGATATTACTGACTCGAAATCCATGACCATGGGAGGAATGATTTATCATTCAAGAGAAGTCTATTATATCTTAGAAATCAAGTAAAATAATTAATTTGGTAATGATGCATAATGTACTAAATTAATTGGGATGTATGCTTAGATGAAGAGATTGAATTACACAGTAATCGGTTCATGGTAGTTTATAGTTTATGACTGATATTAATTTTATCACGTTGGGTGGCTAAAAACTGTTGCTAGACGGTTACCTTAGTTTGTGTATGGATTTGCACTGTCTCGTGTATAAAATCTAAAGAGTCACACGCATATCACGTAGACATGAACATTATTGATTATTTTAGTGGATACTAAAATTAATCAATTGATTATTTCAGAATAAGAAATAATTAGATTATTAATTAATTCTGAAATATAGAAAACTAGTCTAGATCAAGATCAAATATGGATTTATTTGATACAAAGAAGAGAGAATTCGAATAGCCATAATCATGATAATTAATGGAGAATTTGAAAAGTCATCGTAATGATGATTAATGGAGAATTTGAAGAGTTATCATAATGAAGGTCATAAATGAAGAAGTTACTATAACTCTTCATCTTTCTAATTAATGAGGATTATAAATGATGAATTAATTAAGACCTTAACTCTTCATATTCCTTGGAGGCTATAAGTAATCATCCTCGAAAAGATTCAAGTGACGAATTCCTTCTCTCCATTTCTCCCTCGTCAACTTCTTCTTCGCTTTCTTCCATCGGAAGAGATCGGTAGTGCTTCCAAGGTTTTATTGATCCAAGAGGTTAGCACCTAACATATCGTATCAAGTTCGTGATCTAGTGTGCATAGATACCACTAGAGAAGTCACACGTGGGACTCTTATATGTCAATAATATCATTCACGGTCATCAAGGACTCGAGGTATGTTTTTATGTTATTTTGTATAAAACTATATGTACCACGAAAAGATCCATAATTTAGTATATGTCTTCCACTGTGCTCTAAACCCAATAATACTTTCATTAATCAATTAGCTCAATCAATTAATATAAAATATAAGTTGTTTTAATCAAATAAGTATTAAATTATTAATTGAGTTAGTAACAAATTATTTATTATTGAGTTAGTAACAATTATTTCTTAACTTAATTTAAGAATAATTGTTTAATGATCTTATTTTAATCAAACTTAAATGAACAATTATATTACGTATATAGAAATACTTATGTAAATAATATACTTACTGAACATAAGTGTTACTAACACTAAATCCCCTAAAAACTTAGGTAAAACTTCGTATAGCTAACAAAAATAATCAAAAGTTGCTAGGTTAAGAGGGAGGAAGGGTCTTAAAAATATGTTGCAAAATTTAACATACCCAAACCTTAGTATGACTTAAGGGGGAGTGTTAACTTAAAGGAGAGAAAAAGTTCAAATATTTTGAATTTCTTTAAAACATTGATTTGATTTTTTTTTTTTAAATTTGTAACTTACTTTCAACACATCTTCGAAAAATTATTTGCTTTGAATTTTTTTTGAAAAATAAAATCATTTTTAACTTGAAAAATTATTTCTTACCTAAAAATTTTTTTAAAGCATTTTTTTAAGAAAAATTTTCTTCCACTTTGAAAATCTTTCTTAAAACTTTTATGTAAAATTATTTTATTTTTTTTAAATTTACATTGAAAATCTTTCTTTAAAATTACTTTTAAAATATTTTTTTAGAAATTTTTCTTTGCAAATATTTACTTAGATTTTTTTCAAAGGTTTATTTAGAAGTTTATGAAATAGTTTATTCCGATATTTTTGAAAAAGTTCAAATGAGAATTTTTTTCCCTACTTTGAAAAATTGACTTAGAAAATTCTTTTGAAAAGAGATTCCTCAACAATTAGGAAGAAATTTTCTTGAAAGTTTTTTTTTCAAAAGTCTTACTTGGAAAATAACTTTACTAAAATTTTACTTAGTAAATGCTTTTAAAAAATTATGCATTCACACTTGTTTCTTACACTTATTAAAAATTTCCTTGAAAATATCATAAAACCCTCTTGAAAAACATTTGAAGTTCCTTCGTTCTTTGAACATTATTTGAAAATCTTTGACTTACTTGTAAAATTGACTTGCAAAATATTTGGAAATGGTTTACAAAATTCAGCTTTGCAAATTTGCAAATGCAATTTTCATTATTTGAAAATCTTTTGAAAATTTGAGAAGATTGCTTTCAAATTACTTTAATTTTTTATCTACTCCTCCCTATAATAAACCTGAGTTTTTTTTTTCTAAACAAAAACTTCACCTTTGTTTACTTGAAAATATTATTTTTAAAACATAATATTTTCTATTTGCAATGGTTGTTTCAAAATTTAAGAATTTAAAATTATTATTTGAAAACTTGTTTGAAAAACTTAGTTTGCAAAATTTATTTATTTTGCTTAAACTTCACTTAAATTGTTCAAAAATTTCCAAACATTATTCAAACAATTGGTTGAAATATTTGCAACTTTTGTTTAAACTTTTATAAAAAATTGAAAATTTGTGCTTAATGAGTTGTATCAATTTTTTATATATGCCAAAGGGGAGAATAGTGTGTTAGGTTAGAAAATCTAACTCACTTAAATTTTGCATGTTTAATGCTTATTTGCATGTTTTTTTTTTTAACTTTAACCTAGGTTGTCATTACATCAAAAAGAGGGAGATTGTTGGTGCAGGTTACACTGATAATCAGATTTTTGTTGGTGCAATTGACCTCTAGGGTTTTGATATTTGACAAGGAGAGAGAAGCCTAGTCAGGACTAAATAACTAGTAAAGGTAAGTCCTAACCAAAGGTTAGGCAAAGTGGAAGTCCTGTTGAGTGAAGTCAGACCCTAGTGAGTGAAGCTAGGTGGTGGAAGTCCCAGTGAGTGAAGCCGGGTCCTAGTGAGTGAAGCTAGGTGGTGAAAGCCCCGGTGAGTGAAGTCGGGCTCTAGTGAGTGAAGTTAGGTAGTGGAAGTCCTGGTGAGTGAAGCCAGACCCTAGTGAGTGAAGCTAGGTGGTGGAAGTCCCGGTGAATGAAGTCGGGCCCTAGTGAGTGAAGCTAGGCGGAGGAAGTCCTGGTGAGTGAAGCCGGACAATGGAAGTCCTAATGAGTGAAGCTAAACAACCCTAGGGAGGTAACCCTAGGTTTACTGTACTATTTTTATCTATTGTGCTAACTCAGTGTTGGTAAGTCGACGGGTTGACCGAGTAGCTGGCACGAAGTACAGACTGGTCGATGGGTTGATCGGATGTCTGACAGGTAAGTTAAGGTAAGTTACTGGAGGAGAGTGACTGTGAGGACGTGTTCCCGGGTAGGGAACTTAAGCGCCGATCCAACTTAGATTCATTTCAGAAATCTAAGTTGAGATCATGACTAGATTCTGGTCTCGAGGAGACGGAATCTAATTACTAGTATATTTTACTATAATTGTGCTAACTTCTGTTTTGCAGGGTAGTTTAGCTATTATTTTACCTCGGACTAACTCTTTCTTGCAGTAGAAGGACTTTATAGAGAAAGGTGGTTCAGCAAAGGATCCGGGCGTCCAGAGTTGGTCCGGGCGCCCGGAAGGCAAATTTTATCCCCACAAGTCGTCGCAACGTGGAGCTCACCGGTTGACTGGGCTACGTCACAGTCCAGGTGCTCAGAAGGGATCCGGGCGCCCGTAGCCTCCTATATAAGGATGGTGAGCCCTGAAGCAAAAAATAACAATGACATCTACTCTACTGCGTTGTGCCCTTGTGACGCTGCAAAGCTTCTTTGACAATGTGCTACTTTTTCTTTCCTTTATTGTTGTCAGTATTTCTTCTTTAAAAGTTCTTGTACTTTCATTTGTATTATTTTTAAGAACTATTAGTGATTGCCCAACGAAAGCACTCGATGAGTGCGGGCCTTAGAGTAGGAGTCGACCAAGGCTCCGAACCAAGTAAATTGGTTCTTGTTAGCATTGTTCTTTTTCTTTTTCGTTGCGTACTCGCTACGAATTTTTCGATCGATTTTTCTTTTTCTAACTTCTTCACTAAGTGTGCAGGAGTTGAAGGGTTTAAAGGACCTGACACCAAACTGAAATCCAGCTAGGTCCATGGGACCCGATAGTTGGTGCTAAGCCCAAATAGGTCAAAGGGCTGACTTGATATATGGTTGGAAGTCTAGTTGGTCCGCAAAGCCTGACAGCTGGTCAAAATCCAGTTGGGTCTGCGGACCTGATAACTAACATGAAGACCTGGTAGGTCGAGAGGCTAGTCGATAGACTGTAAATTCGTAAGTGAAGGTAAGTCATTGGAGGAGAGTGGCTAAGTGAGGAGGCGTCCTAATTGAGGGGATAGTAGGCCTCGGTCCAATTTAAATCTATTTTAGAAATCTAAATTTAGACTCTGACTATATTCTGGTCTCGGGAAGACAGGATCTAACTCATAAATCTTTATAAACTGTTCATGTATATATTTTTCTAACCTTATGTTGTAGAGACAAATGCAGAGTGGAAACTGACAAAACTTGATTCCGAGTTCAGAGTCAAAATTAAAGTTATGGCCTTCGAAAGATTGTTGTTGGAGGCACCTTGAGCTTGCTGGAAGGCACCTTGAAGAGCTTTGAAGGCTCCTTCTAGAGGATAAAACTTGAAGTTTGTAGATTTTATCATCATCAAAGATTGGGGTATAAACTTTACTTGTGGAGGCGCCTTGGAGGAGGTTGAAGGCACCTTTCATAGCCTATATAAGCCCTGTTTAAGCAGCATTCAAGACACAACTCTTTTACAAGTTTGTACACGTCCGTTTGGATTTTTGACTGTTCCGGCTTTCTACTGCTGCCTTGCTACGACGCTACTGCACCCGACTACTGCTAAGGAGCCGTCCAACACCGAGCCTGATCAAATCATCTTTGAGGGTGTTGGGTAACGAAATTTTAATATTGTACTTAATTGTTGTATAAAGAAAAGTGTAGCGTGTTATACTCTTTCTTATTCTTTCATTGTACTCGATACCCTCTTTTGGTAGTTCCGAAAGAGGTATTTTAGTGGATTACCCATTGATAGGTTCAAGGGACTTATGTCTTGAAGTAGGAGTCGCCAAAGGTTTCAAACCAAGTAATTAAAACTGATCGTGTTTATCTCTGTCTTCTTGTTCTTTTTAATTTTTGTGTTTTCCTGCTGCGTACTTTGATCTCAAAATGAAAAGAACAAGTTTTTCAAAACCACTTAATTCACCCCCTCTCATGTATAACTCGATCCAACACTACGTGACTTGAGTAAATTACAAATTTGTCTTGAACAATGAAGTCTTTGACTCAATCCGGCCACAGTGAGATATTCGTTAGGAAGCCCCCTTATCTTCATACCTATTTGTGATTTGTTCATAAGGTTTATCCACTATGCTTATAACTATGGAGACAAGCCATGAGTTTCAAGGAGTTCGGATCGCTATGTCTTGCCCACCAATCTTGCACCTTTTCTTCATTGATGATAGTCTTATCTTCTTCAAGGAAAAGGTCCAAGATAGCTCCAAAATTAGTGATTGCTTGAAGAAATATAAGATCGCATCTGGTCAGCTGTTAAACTTTGAAAAGTCAGCATTGCCTTTTAGTCTGAATACCTCTACAACCACTATTGAAGAAATTAAAATGATACTCACAATACTAGTAGTCCAAGGTCATGAATTTTGTCTAGGCCTACCGACATTCTCAATGTGGAGTAAAAGAATGCAATTTCCCTACCTTTAAGAGGGGGTTATAAAATGAATAAAAAGTTGGGGGCATAAAATTTTCTCAGTGGGTGGCAAAGAGGTTTTGATCAAATCAGTTTAGCAAGCTATCCCAATCAATGCAATGTCATGTTTTCGCATACCACGATCAGTATGAGAAAAGATTGAAATGGAGTGTGCAAACTCTTGGTGGGGAATGGATAATGGTAACAAGCAATGAGGGCAAACTTTGTGTGCCTATATAAGAATTTGGGTGGGTTGGGATTTCAATGACTCATTTCATTCAACTAAGCATTACTAGCTAAGCAAATATAGAGGATGATTCAACAACCACAATCTTTGTTATCTCATGTTTTCAAGGCATGATACTTTAAGCACATGGATATAATAAATGCCCCTCTAGGAAATAATCCTTCCTTCGTTTGGTGCTCACTACTTTGGGATTGGGAGTTGATGGATAAGGGGTTGCTCTTGCGTATCGGGGATGGGAAAATAGCAAGGACATTAAAGGATAAGTGGCTACTAGAATGCCAAAGTGGAATCAATACTGCAACACAGATGACGGAGGACCAAAGGATGTGCTCTTTAATCTCAGAGGGGATGTGGAATGAGTCAATTATTGGATCAAAGTTTACTTCGTACTATGCTAAATAAATTTTTAAAATTTCCCTACTTTCATTTGATGAGTCGGACACTAGATTTTAGAGATTGGATAGCAAGGGGCGGTACATAGTCCAGGGTATATAGGGTAGTGTGTAATATACTATCACCACTAGAAAACCATGAAATTATTTATTGGGAGCATGGTGAAAGTTCATATGGAGCCTAAACATACCTCCTAAAATCCAAATCTTTTAGTGGCACCTATCGAATGATATTATCCCCGCTTCAACTAACTTAAAACAACGTTATGTGCCATGCCTGGAATCATGTCTGCTGTGTGGTTTTCATCGAGACAGTACAATTTATGTATTATTCCTTTATGCTTCTGTAAAGGAATGTTGGAAGAAAACCAACCTCTGGAATTTATGTCAACCCTCCAAGACACCAACACCTTAGATGACTGCCTCTGGATCCAAGTCAATACAAAACAACTTTTGAGAGATTGACCACTTGTGCATGGGACATCTGGCAATATCGAATGGAAACTATATTTGGTAACGACAAGAAAGAGCTATGACACAACTTGAGTTGGTACGATAGCCTGTTGCATGATTACCAAGAGTTTAGAATGAAATTACAATCCAAGCCCACTATCTTGATCCAACCAGAGCCTCCACCCGGAATGACCCTACCACCGGGCACTAAACAAGTGGAAGTTGATGCATGTGTAAACAAAGGGCTGAACAAATATAGAGTGAGAGGGGTGATGAGAGACTCCCAAGGAAGTAAACTCTACGCTTTTGGGATAAGCATTCCAGCACCATCATTAGCAACAGAACTCATAGCCATCCATGAAGGGGTGAGGTTTGCCTACTTGCCAGTGTAAGTACTCCGTGGTGATTTTGATGTGATCAACCAAGTCAAGTTAGGTCCTGTTGATATTTAACCCCTGTGTCTAAGTGTGTAGGAACTTAGGAGCACAGGAAGTCGAGTGAAAAAAGCAACTAGCGAGAAGGATGACACGGAAAAGAGCCGACGGGCTCGGTGTGTCTGAGGGATGAGGTGTTGCGGAAGAGTATGCGGGCGGACGAGAAGGAGGCGCTCGACGTTTATGAGGGACGAGAAGCCAGAGCGGAAGACTGCTCGAAGACCAGAAGTTGGGTTCGGGTGAGCCCTATTCTAGATGGCTGAGATCACCTAAGCGAGCGAAACCAGAGCGGAAGACCCAGACCAATGCGAGCGGAACCAGAGCAGAAGACCCGAATCTGGTTCGAGCGCCTAGTGTTGGTGTAAGTTGCACCAGAATTAAACCTGAGTTTTGATGTTGTCAAAGGTTCAAGTTAAGTCTTGTTGTGATCTAACAACTTGACTGAGTGTGCAGGATGTTTAACTCAACCAGAAAAGTTCTAGCTGGAGGCTAGGTGGAGAAATCTTAGCAGATTGTGAAACCCAGGTGCAAGTCGAAGTGGGTCGAGGGGACCGGATGCTTGGCGGTGTGATTGAGAGGTCTGGAGGACCGAAGATCAAAGGAAAAGTCCTGGAGAGCCGATCAAGGCTGAGTGAAAAGTCCAAACTAGATCTGGAGGATCTAAGTTTGGCAAGTAGGTTGAGGTAAACAACTAAAGGAGCGACAGTGAGGTCGGGTTCTCGAAGGGAACAACCTTAGGTCGCTGATCCAACTGAAGAAATCGGGAAGGTTTCAAAAGTTGAGATCAAGACAGTCCTACTGTCTTACATATTATTCCTACTTTATATTATTCCTCTAACATCTGTTGTGCAAGAGACTTTTTGTCTAATACTGTTTTGCAGATCTGAGCTGATCAGTCGACCGAATAGTAGGATCGGTCGACCGAACCAAGCAGAATCAGCACAGAAATCAGATCAGATCAGAACTAAGTTCAAGTCGGATCAAAGCCTGATCGGTCGACCGAACCATAGTGACTCAGCACAGGACAGATCATCAGCATCGATCGACAGCAAAGGAAATAAGTTGATCGGTCGACCGAACCTGGGGATCGGTCGACTGATCCAATCAACATTTATTCAGCATTAAATGATGATCTCGGCAAAATCACGACGAATAGGGAAGGAAGCTGTTCGGTCGACCAAAAGGCATGATCGGTCGATCGAACAGTTAAAGACCAGTAAATGCAAAAGATCGAACCAGCTTCGAACTTCAGCCAGGAAGGAAGGGAGCGGGTTTGGTCGACCGAACAGTGGGATCGGTCGACTGAACCTCCAGTACACCTATAAAAACAGGCTCGAAGATAGAGGCCAGACAGAACTTTCTGATCATCTTCAAGTCTTCTCTCTGCGTACGGATTGTGCTACAAGTCATCGACTCCGCAAATCTACTCCATCCGGAAGTGCCGACCAAGCTTCAACCTACATACATAATTGTCGGTATATTTTCATATTGCAATTAATTTTAATAAGATAGTAGGATTGTTACTATCTTATTCTATTTGTACTTATACGATCTGCTTCTCTTCGAGGATTTCGGAGAGAAGGGTTATAGTGATTTGCCCATCGGTGCGGTCAAGGACCGCGGGCCTTCGAGTAGGAGTCGAGCTAGGCTCCGAACGAAATAAAAGAACGTGTCTTTTTGTTTAATTTCCGCTGCTTAACTTTGTTTTTAAAAAGGATATAGAAAAGTTTTAAAAAGCGATATTCACCCCTCTATCGCAAGTTTCCGATCTATCAATTGGTATCAGAGCAGGTTAGCTCTGAAATTTCTTAATCGATTTTCAAAGCAATTTTTTTAAAACTTTTTTCTTTTCTTTTAGAAACATTTTTTTTTATTTATTTTATTTTCTTCTCAAGCACTACTAATCCCAAGACGAAAGTCTTGGAAATATTTTTCTTTTAATTCTTTTCTTGCAAGGATGTTGAACTCTTATCAAGAAGGTTACAGCACCGTAAGGCCTCCACTATTCAATGGAGAGAACTTTAGTTATTGGAAAAATAGAATGGAGTGCTACTTGAAGTCCGACATCGAGCTCTGGTTCACAATCCTAAAAGGTTACACTCTACCGACGAAAGACAGAACAACTTTAGAACTAGAAGAATGGACTCCTCAAATGATCAAGAAGGCTCAACTGAATTACAAGGCGATCAACATCATTCAGTGCGGGCTCACAATGGAGGAGTTGAACCGAGTCGGTCCCTACAACAACGCTAAAGAATTGTGGGACTCACTAGTCAAACTACACGAAGGAACCGACGACTCGAAGGTAAACAAAAGGGATTTACTTTTAAACAATTTATTTAATATAAAAATGTTTCCTGGAGAGATGGTCTCTCAACTACACGCTCTTCTGAAGGACATACTCAACGGCCTCCACCTAATCGGACACAACCTGGAAAATCGCGACACGATAAGGTATGCTCTGAACACCTTTCCGAGGAATGCTTTGTGGGCATCAATTGTAGATGCATACAAAGTTTCCAAAGATCTTTCAATTCTTAAGTTGACGATTTATTTTGTGAATTGGAATTACACGAACAGTCTAACACAAGCCATGTCGAGAAAGGTGTAGCGTTGTATGCAGGTTCAAGCAAGGAAACAAAATCAAAAATGAAGATCAAGTCAGAAAGCGAACCAGACTCTGACTCAACAAATAAAGAAGAATTAGTCAACATGGTCCGAAGGTTGTTGACTAAGAAGAAGTTTAGAAGAAGCACCAAAAAGACCCCACCAAACCAGATCCAAAATAAATCAGAAGTGATATGTTATGGATGCAACAAGAAGGGGCATTTCAAAAATGAATGCCCAAATCGGAAAGAAGAAAGACCCAAATCAACAAGACGAAAGAAGGCTCTTCAAGCGACATGGGACGAAACTTCTTCCGACGAATCCGACACGGAGCAAACGAAGCACTCGAGCCATCTTGCATTTATGGCAAGAAACGAAGATTCCAGGTCCGAGTCCGACGAAGAGTACGAATCCGAGATCGACATCGAGTCCGACAAAAGCAACGGATCAGAAGATCCAAATATGGTAACAATTTATTCCAAGTCTAATTTACTTAAAGTAGTTAAATGTTTATTTAAAAAATTATCGAAATCTGAAAAACAAAATAACTTGTTACTTAAGGAAATAGACCACCTTAAGCAACAAGTTAACTTGAGTGACTCGACTAACCGAGTTCAAGTCGAAACTTCAACTCAAGTTGAAAACCTTGAGGAAGAAAATTCTGATTTGAAAGGTCAAGTCGAGTGACTCAAGAAAACGTTGAAAAGGTTCGAAATGTGATCCAAGTGTCTAAATATGGTACTTGGATCACAACGAGCCGTGCACAACAAATCAGGACTCGATTACAAACCCAAACAAACAAACAAATCATACTTATCCTTAATCAGTCAAAATACTAGAAGGCAAGTCCAAGCATGAGTTCAAACAAAATTTTTAACCAAACAAATTGAACCAACTCTATACTTGGTCCCTAGGAGTCAAATTCATTACTTAGATAGACCTTATATAAGCTATGACTCAGGGGGAGCAAGTAGAAAAACAATACAACCAACTTGATTAACCAAACTCAATACCTAGGATTAGGTTTATTTTCTGCTTAGAACGGTTAGATGAAAAAGGTTTACCAAACCCTACAACATAGCATCGGAATAGATTGGGATGATAGTACGTCAAGGAAACTTTATCGAAGGCATGTCTAGGCTGAATATGAAATTCTACCTGGTGCACTAGACTTAGTGGATCTGACTGAAGCTACCCTAGTCAAACATGGGTTAGTTAGACCAAAATTTAGTATTAAGTTTTTTGGGCGGGAACAGTTTGGAAGTCTTCAGCAAGTGGTCCACCGTTGATACACAAGAAGGCCATAAGTCTCGCGACTGAACTGAAAGCTTATCCTTATGAAGCCTGCTTGATTAACCGAAAGCTAAGTTTAAATCTAACATGGGTTCAATAACCTTTTCAAACTTGACTAAATTCAAATCTAATTAAATTCAAACTTAATTAAATTCAAACCTAATTAAATTCAAACCTAATTATCAAACCTAATTCGAACTTAATTAAAAACTTTTTAAAAAATAATTATTATAAAACTTAATTAAAAACTTATTAAAAATTATTATTTAAAAAAAAACTTTTTAAAAATTATTATAAAACTTAATTAAAAACATATTAAAAATTATTTTTTTAAAAAATTATTTCAAAAACTTATTATTTTAAAAAAACTTTTTAAAAATTATTTTAAAAGTTAATTAATTTTTTTTTAAAAAAAATTATTTTAAAACTTAATTAAAAACTTTTTAAAAATTATTTTAAAACTTAATTTAAATTTTTTTAAAAAAAATTATTTTAAAACTTAATTAAAAACTTTTTTTAAAAAATTATTTTAAAACTTAATTAAAAACTTTTTCTAAAAAATTATTTTAAAACTTAATTAAAAATTTTTAAAAAATTATTTTAAAACTTAATTAAAAACTTTTTAAAAAATTATTTTAAAAACTTATTATTTTAAAAAACTTTTAAAAATTATTGTAAAACTTAATTAAAATTTTTTTTAAAAAAAATTATTTTAAAAACTTATTATTTTTTTTAAAAAAACTTTTTTAAAAATTATTTTAAAACTTAATTAAAAACTTTTTAAAAATTTATTTTAAAAACTTAATTAATTTTTTTTAAAAAAAATATGTTAAAACTTTTTTTTAAAAAAATATTTTAAAACTTAATTAAAAACTTTTTAAAAAATTATTATTTTAAAACTTAATTAAAAACTTTTTAAAAAATTATTATTTTAAAACTTAATTAAAAACCTTTAAAAAAAAACTATTTTAAAACTTAATTTAAAACTTTTTAAAAATTATTTTAAAACTTAATTAAAACTTTTTAAAAATTGTTTTAAAACTTAATTATTTTTTTTTAAAAATTATTTTAAAACTTAATTAATTTTTTTTTTAAATTTATTTTAAAACTTAATTAAATTTATTAAAACTTATTAAAAATTTGTTCAAATTAATTAAAAGTATTTTAAAAATTAATTAAAAACCTATTTAAAACTTAATCACTTTACTTGGCTCGAACATTAAATAATAAATATTGAATGCATTTCAATCAACTAAATTTCAGAACAACTTACTTACTTAATCCTTTAACCACACTTTGGTTTCATCCTACATTTTGTAGGAATCCAAAGCTCTGGTTAAATGGATCTTGGATAGCGGCTGCTCTAGACACATGACTGGAGATCGGCACAAATTTACCAACATTGAATTCAAAAACTTAGGGTCAGTTGCCTTTGGAAACAATGGTAAGCTAAACGTAATTGGTACAGGTGAAATTCAATTACAGGGCCAACATTTCAATTAAAAAGGTTTTACTTGTTGAACGTTTTAATTATAATTTGCTTAGTATAAGTCAACTTTGTGATTCAGGATTTAAAGTTAAATTTTTATCTTCTGAATGCTTAATAAGTTACAATGACTCAACTAATATATTACTAAAAGGCTTTAGAGATAAAAATATATACTCTATTCATCTACCTAAAACAATTTCCAAATGCTTTCTAACAAATAATGATGAAACTTGGTTGTGGCATAGGAGATTAGTTCATACTCACCTTAGAAATTTATTAAAATTAAGCAAACATAGTTTAGTAAAAGGTTTGCCAAAATTAGGGAATTTATCCTATAAATAAATTTTTTAGTTCTTGTCAACATGGAAAACAAATTAAAACAACTCATAAACTTACAAATCAAAATAGAACAAATAGAATACTTGAACTAATACATTTAGATTTATTTGATTCTCATGGAATAAAATCTTTGAATGGAAATCTTTATTGCTTAGTAATCATTGATGACTACTCTAAATATACTTGGGTAAAATTCCTATCTAATAAAAGTGAAACCTTTGAAACATTTAAACATTTTTGTAAACAAGTAGAAAATGATAAAGAGATTAAAATTAAAAAAAATAAGAAGTGATAATGGAGGAGAATTCAAAAATCAAAACTTTAACACTTTTTGCCTAGAAAATGGCTATCACCATGAGTTTTCATGCCCTAAAACTCCACAACAAAATGACTTAGTTGAACGTAAGAATATAACCTTACAAGAAGTTGCCCGAACAATGTTGAATGAATATAATATACCAAATTATTTTTGGGCTGAAGCTGTTAATACAGCTTGTTATGTCCAAAATCGAATTATAATTAATAAAAATCACAATAAAACATCTTATGAAATTTATTTTAATAAAATAGCTAACATAAAATATTTTAAAGTTTTTGGTTGTAAATTTCACATTTTAAATCTTAAAGATCACTTGGGCAAATTTACTTCAAAAACTAATCAAGGAATTTTTCTTGGGTATTCATCTACAAGTAGGGCCTATAGGGTTTACAATAAATCTACTTTGAAAATTGAGGAAACAACAAATGTAACCTTTAATGAATATGAACATATTTCAATTAATGAACATAATCATCCAGTTAATCAAGAAGAAGAAGAGGAATTAACAAACCCCAAACAACCTGATAATTCTAATCCAAGAATAATAAAATCTAACCCTAATCATCCAGTTAACCAACTCATAGCCAGACTTGAATCAATTAGAATGTTGCTCGCTTATGCAGCATTTAAAGATTTCAAATTATACCAAATGGATGTTAAATCAACTTTTTTAAATGGATACATTAAGGAAGAAGTCTACGTAAGTCAACCACCCGGTTTTGAGGATATAGTAAACCCAAGCTATGTCTTTAAGCTAAAAAAGGCATTATATGGCCTAAAACAAGCACCTAGGGCTTGGTATGAAAGACTATCTAGCTTCTTAAAATCTAAAGGGTTTAAAGAAGGACAAATTGATCCTACACTATTTATAAAAATCTTTAATTTAGACATTTTCATAGCACAAGTTTATGTTGATGATATTGTATTCGGTTCAACTAACTCACAATTCTTAAATGAATTTGTAACCTTAATGGAAAATGAATTTGAAATGAATTTAGTTGGTGAATTAAATTATTTCTTAAGTCTTCAAATTATACAAACTAAAGATGATAACTATGTACATCAAACTAAATATACAAAAGATCTTATTAAAAAATTTGGTATGAAAAATTCAAAAGAAAGTAAAACTCCTATGGCAAGTAACATTAACCTTGATAATGATGAAAATGGTAAACTTGTTGACTTAAAACTTTATAGAAGCATGATAGGAAGTTTACTTTACCTAACTACAAGTCGACCCGACATTTTATTTGCAGTTAGTATGTGTGCCCGTTACCAAACTTGTGCGAAAGAGTCCCATTTGTCCTTGGTTAAACGAATTATTAAATATTTAAAAGGAACTGTCAATGTAGGAATTTGGTATCCTAGAACTTCACATTTTGACCTAGTCGGATATTCTGATTTCGATTATGCTGAGTGTAAGTTGGATAGAAAGAGTATAAGTGGAGGATGTCAATTGCTAGGTTCGTCTTTAGTTAGTTGGTTTAGCTGTAAACAACAATGTGTTGCCTTATTAACCATTGAAGCGAATACGTAGCAATGGGCGAATGCGTAGCTCAATTGCTATGGATGTTACATACATTAAAAGATTTTAATCTAGATTATAAGAATGTAAAAACCTATATTGATAATATAAGTTCTATAAACCTAACTAAAAATCCAGTACATCATTCTAGAACTAAACATATAGAGGTTAAACATCACTTTATTAGGGACCATGTGTCAAAAGGAAATATTGAACTAAATTATATAGAATCTAAATCTAACTTGGCAGACATTTTTACTAAACCATTGCCTAAAGCAGAATTTAGTAATCTAAGATGACAATTAGGACTGTGTTTTATAGAATAGTTTTTCTTTCATTTTGAAAATTATTACTTAGTTTATTTTTTCAATATAATTTTTATAAAAATCCCTCTTTTACAAATTTTGGTTTTCAAAAAATCTTTCAAATTATTTTAATTTTTCTGGAGTAGCCTAGGTCTTACCATAGAATTGCATGATCCTATAGTCCTAGGAGCCAGCATCTCACAAGCACAGTAGGATCCATTGTTTGATAACTTAGAATGGGTGAGATGCTTAGGTCTTAGCCCTAGATTTCAGATGCTTATGTCAGTGCATCGCTATAAATCTGGGCTTTAAAACAACATACATGAATCAATTTGGGTTAACTAGCTAGTAAAAATGTAGCTAGTACTAAATACTCAAATTGACCAACCTGAGTCATCATCTACTATCTTGTGGTAGTTAGCCTTGAACAAAGGTTGGACATTTCATTATAAGGACAAATTTTCCTTAGTTTTCATACCCATACTTGGACGTTTAGGAATTTGTCAATTTTAGGGGGAGTTTCAAAACACGATTTTTAAGTTTATATCATTTTTTTTACTTAGTGATCAATTTTTTTTCAAAATATAATTTTTAAAAATTTTCAAAATTTATTCTTTTCAAAATATTTTTCAAAATGTATTCTTTTCAAAATATAATTTTCAAAATTTTTCAAAATTATTATTGACTTAGTAAAATTTTTATCTTTTTCAAAATTATTTTACTTAGTATTATTTTTTTAAAAAAAAATTCCAAATTTTTTCCTTAGTAAATTTTTCAAAACTATTTTGCTTAGTAAAGTTTTTCAAACTTTTATTCAAATTTAGTAATATGATTGAAATTTTTACTTGGTAAATTTTTCAACAATTTTTTTCAAAATTTACTTTACTTAGTAAAATTTTTCAAAATTTCATCATTTTTACTTAGCAAAACTTTAAGGTTAAAATTTTACTTGGTTTTTGAATCTACCCCTATTTTTGATGTGTGTCAAAGGGGGAGAGATAGTAAATTCAAGGGGACTTGTTTAACTCAGGGGGAGAAAATTTAAATTGTTTGTTTATTTACTTTTTGCATATTTTTAAACTTAACTTTGAACCTTGGTTGCCAAACATCAAAAAGGGGGAGATTGTTCATGCAAGTTGCACCAGAATCAAACCTAAGTTTTGATATTGTCAAAGGTTCAAGTTAAGTCTTGTTGTGATCTAACAAGTTGATTGAGTATGCAGGATGTTTAACTCAACTAGAAAAGTCCTAGCTAGAGGCTAGGTGGAGAAATCTTAGCAGATCGTTGAACCCAGGTGCAAGTCCAAGTGGGTCGAGGAGGCCGGATGCTTGACGGTGTGATCGAGAGGTCTGGAGGACCGAAGATCAAAGGAAAAGTCCTGGAGAGCCGATCAAGGCTGAGTGAAAAGTCCAAACTAGATCTGGAGGATCTAAGTTTGGCAGGTAGGTTGAGGTAAACAACTGGAGGAGCGACAGTGAGGTCGGGTTCCCGAAGGGAACAACCTTAGGTCGCTGATCTAACTGAAGAAACCGGGAAGGTTTCAAAAGTTGAGATCAAGACAGTCCTACTGTCTTACATATTATTCCTGCTTTATATTATTCCTCTAACATCTGTTTTGCAGGAGACTTTTTGTCTAATACTGTTTTGTAGATCTGAGCTGATCGATCGACCGAATAGTAGGATCGGTCGACCGAACCAAGCAGAATCAGCACAGAAATCAGATCAGATCAGATCAGAATTGAGTTCAAGTCGGATCAAAGCCTGATCGGTCGACCGAAACGTAAGATCGGTCGACCGAACCATAGTAACTCAGCACAGGACAAATCATCAGCATCGATCAGCAACAAAGGAAATAAGCTGATCGGTCGACCGAACTTGGGGATCGGTCGACTGATCCAATAAGCATTTATTCAACATTAAATGATGATCTCGACAAAATCACGACGAAGGTCGACCGAAAGGCATGATCGGTCGACCAAACCATTAAAGACCAGTAAATGCAAAAGATCGAGCCAACTTCGAACTTTAGCCAGGAAGGAAGGGAGCGGGTTTGGTCGACCGAACAGTAGGATCGATCGACAGAACCTCCAGTACACCTATAAAAACAGGCTCGAAGACAGAGGCCAGACAGAACTTTCTGATCATCTTCAAGTATTCTCTCTGCGTACGGATTGTGCTAAAAGTCATCGACTTCGCAAATCTACTCCATCCGGAAGTGCCGACCGAGCTTCAACCTACATACATAATTGTCGGTATATTTTCATATTGTAATTAATTTCAATAAGATAGTAGGATTATTACTATCTTATTCTATTTGTACTTGTACGATCTGCTTCTCTCCGAGGATTTCGGAGAGAAGGATTATAGTGATTTGCTCATCGGTGCGGTCAAGGACCACGGGCCTTCGAGTAGGAGTCGAGCTAGGCTCCGAACGAAGTAAAAGAACATGTCTCTTTGTTTAATTTCTGCTGCTTAACTTTGTTTTTAAAAAGGATATAGAAAAGTTTAAAAAGCGATATTCACCCCCCCCCCCTCTATTGCATGTTTCTAATCTATCACCTAGAACCCTTTCGAGCGCCTGGAGCAGATTTTTATCCAGAACATGACGTGGCACATTCTATTGCGAAGGGGATAAAAGTTTATCCCCCCAGGTGCCTGAAACCCTTACAGGTGTCCCAACCAAGGTTATAAATACATCCCTGGTCCCAGAAGCTTAGATACAACACTTGTAATTAATTTCGTTCTTGTTTAGCTTTGTAATTGTGTGCTTCAACGTTGTAAGAAGCTACTCCGTCCATAGGAGAATCTTAGTGTTCTTTTTAAGGTCTTGGATTTGTAATCCCCTTATTGCAAACTATGTAAATTTGGTGCCTCCTTTTTCTTAATTAGTTTCTGAATTCCGTTTATGCAAATGTTAATTTTAATTACGCTGTAAAACTTGAGAAGGGTTAGCGTTTTATTTTTGCAGGGCAGTTGACCCCCCTCTTGTCGGCCGACAAGGGTCCTACAAGTGATATTAGAGCAAGGTTCGCTTCAAAAGGACTAATCGCTGACGGAAGCAAAATCAATGACCGGACCAAGCCTTATCCCACCAAAGTTCGAGAGGGAGTTCACACATTGGAAACACCGAATGGAGGTATTTCTAAAAATTGATTTTGAAATTCTTTTAATTATTAAATATGATTTTGTAGTTCCAAAAGATCAACAAGGCATAGAGAAAGATGAGTATCTTTGGATGAAGAAGGAACAAAGCAATTTCATCGCCAACAGCAGAGCAGAATATCACCTGCTAAGTGTGTTGCCGCCTCAAGAAGTCAACCGCATCGGATGCTACTCATTGAGCAAAGAACTCTGGGAAAAATTCCTGGAACTCCACGAAGGCACATCTAAAATGAAGCTCACACGACGAGACCTTCTTAGAAATTAACTAACAAACGTACGTCTGGAAAAAGGTGAGAAGGTATCTGGTGTTAGCCTTTTTGTATGTCACGAGGCACATCAAATTAATAAAGATTGAAACTCACATAAACTAAATGAAACACGTGTAGTAAGGAGTCCCAAGTCGTATTTTCCAAGGTTAACTAGTAAATGTGTGTAAATCCTAGAATTGATGCCAATTAAATTCTTACATCAATAAGGTCAATTAAGTACATCATTTGACTTACAATTCAATTTGTCTTCATCTAATGCCTTCAAGAACAGAATTAAAGATAATTCATCCTCATCTAAACATGATTAAACTTCTTTCAATTCAAGTTGTTAACAATTAAGCATCATTGAATTAAATAAATCAATAACCATCTCTCCAATTCACAATCACAATTTCAATCAATTTCTTAAGCTCAAATAACTAAACTTGGACAGAGATAACAAATCACAAGCTCAAGTTAAACATTCAATTTCCAAGCATAATCACAATCAAAACAAGTTCAATGAATAGATCAAAAGTTTTCTAATTCCTTGAATTGAAACTAACACTAGCTTACATGAGCGGATCTAGAGAATTCAAAACAAAATCTAGATTACAAACTGATTAGCTAGCTACAATTAGATAGCTACTTAAAATTCAGATTGCTCGCTAAGTTAGTAGCTGAATTTGGTTCAAATTGCAGAAATCTAAAGAGAATCAAAGTTGCAAACAAAGAATAAGAAATGGAATTGCAGGAAAGTAAATCAGATCATAGATCTGAGCAATGTGATGAACAATTTAAAGATAAAGATAATAAAAACTAAACCCTAAGCATTCCACATCCAAATCCGTAGCAAAACCTTCTTCATTCTGCCGAAAAGACAGAGATGCCTCTGGAAAACATCCTTCGGGCAACCACCTTTGAATCTAGAGTTTCCTACTCATCCAGATGAATGTTCATAGCCTCCGGAAAACATCCTTCGGGCTCACAACCGGCTGGAATCCTCAACGCACGAGAAAACAGAGGCTGGATCTGGAATTGTGCACACTTGATTGGCTGATCAGATCCAGTCAAATGCAACTGATGAAATGGTGATGAAAGGAAATCCGGAGCTACTGGGAACCGCCCTCGTCCTCCGGTGACTAATGAAGATCCAAATCTGGGAAACACCCTCGAGCTGGATTGCGGCGGAGCAGAACCAACACTGCGGACTGGAAAACACCGTCGACCGCGCTCTGTGGCCTCGGACGAAGATCGCCGGAGCTCGGGAATCGCCGGCGATGAAGAAGAATTGCTCACTGATTTGGAATTTGGAACGGGGACTTCGGCGTCGCGGTGGAGAAGAAGAAGCTACAGTGGAATGTCGCGAGGAAGCCGAGCCCGAGGTGTACACTGTAGCTTCTCAATGTTTTAAACCTCCCTCAGATTTGATCCGACGGCCAAGAATGCTCTGATCTCGATTAACGGTGGAGACATCTTCAGATCGAACTAAAAACCTCTAGATCTTCATCAATAGTCCAGATCTACCCCTCCTTAGGTTGGATGAACCAGATGCTCAACGGATGGCTCAGATCTGATCAATCTTGGATGAACGGCCTATAATGCTCCGAGGCTTGATCGACTTGATTAGCCCTTGATTTGAGCCCAAATGCAGCCTGATCTGATCGGGTCCATGACCCTTTTGATGCCTACAAAATAAGAATCAAATATTAGCACCAAATACCATGAAAATTAACTAATTTGTAATTAGGTCCAAAATCAAATGCAATATTGAGATATGATGCTAATGTGAGATTAAACTATGAATAAATCAATAAAAACATGCATTATGATTCAAAATAATATAGCCAAAATCATGGTTATCAGTATCCCAACTATACGTGAAGATCAAAGAACTAATCACCGGACTGGTCAACCTCAATGAAACAGTAACCAATCGGGACTCGATACACTACACACTAAATGTCTTTCCCAGGATTCCAGAATGGACCTCAATAATCGACACCTACTATATCTCGAAGGACTTGGAGGTAAGTACACTAGAAGAATTATTTTCAACTTTAGAATTACATGAATCCAGATGTGCAGGATCTAGTAAAGAGCCAAGCCAGAACCTAGCACTGAGAGGCACCAAGAAGGATGAACCTGAGTTAGATCAGATCTGGAAGGAGACCAAGAAGCTTATATGGTAAGGAAGTTTAGGAATTTTTTTTAGATCTAATAAATTTAAAGAAATGCAGAACAAAAAAACTCTAAGAAATAGAAGAAAAGTTCGATGCTATCGGTGTTAAAAGGAAGGACACGTAAAAGAGAATTGCCCGAAGCTCAAAAAGGAAAAAGGCAAGGGGCCCAAGCCAAACAAACACAAGAATCTCACGGCTACTTGGGACGAAAGCTCATCATCAGAGTCAGAAATAGAAGTATACGTCGGACTAGCACTGGTGGCTAGCCACGAAGTTTAAAATACCTCTGAAGCCAACATCGATGAAGGGAGAGCGACATTAGATGAAAACAGCAAAGCAGTGGGAGAATCAAACTTCAGATCCGACATAGTAAGTGAGGTATGTCTCTTATCTCCTAATCAACTCTATTTCGGTATTAAGTCTATGACTAAATCAATATGAAAATTAAAAAGTAAAAATGATAATTTGGAAAAGGAGAATTTAAAAATAAAAAGAATCTTAGCAAAGTCATGCTTAATAGAGGAGCTTGATAAATTGAAAATGTTAATTTAAAGGAACAATTAAAAAACTTAAAAAGTTCTATATATTCATATTTTTTTGCTTCAAATTTTAGAAACTATAAAGGATTAAACTGGTATTATAGATTTCATAAGGGTCAAATTAAAAAAATATCACAGAAATATATTCCTAAGAAATTTTTTATTTATCCTATAGGAAGGAACCTATTTTGTGTTCCAAAATCATATTTAGATTAATATTTTTTTTTGCTTTTAGACAGAAAGTTAAATATTTAATTTCTTTAAAAGGCTTTGTTTAGAAAGTAGTTGTTTCTCTAATATCCAAGAAGGTCTAGTGTCTCGCCACAGCTTGAAGCTAATTATTGAAATAAATATTTAATTGACTAACTTTTAAGTAATTAGTTTTTATAAAAATACTTTCAAATGTTTGTCAAAAATTTTGTGAAAAATTATTTAAAAGTTTATTTTTTCGAGAACTTCATCACTTAATTATAAGAAAATTTTCAAATGTTAAAATTTTCTTAATGTTAAATTTTTTTAACGATAATTTCAACTTCATATGAAATTTTTTCTGCCTTAAATATGTTAAATTTTTTTTTTCAAAGCTTAAACTTTAATGTTGTTTTTAATTCTCCCTTAGACTTTTTATTGTTGTTAAGTAGAATTTTTTAAAGTACCCTATTTTTAATGAGATCAAAAGTGGGAGTAGTAAATATTAAGTCTGAGGAGGGTAGTATAATTTTTAATTTTTGTACTTGCAAAAATCTTACTTTATAACTATTATTTTTGTGGTTTATCCTAAATTAACTTGGGGTTCTCATATCAAAAAGGGAGAGATTGTAAGTACCCCGTGGTGGTTTTGATATGATCAATCAAGCCAAGTTAGGTCTTGTTGATATTTAATCTCTGTGTCTAAGTATGCATGAACTTAGGAGTACAGAAAGTCGAGCGAAAGACGTAGCTAGCGAGAAAAATGATATGGGAGAGAGCCAACGGGCTCAATGTGTTTGAGGGACGAGGTGCTGCGGAAGAGTACGCGGGTGGACGAGAAGGAGGCGCGCCACATTTTGGAGGGACGAGAAGCCGGAGCGGAAGACTGCTCGAAGGCTGGAAGTTGGGTTTGGGTGAGCCCTATTCTGGATGGCTGAGATCACCCATGCGAGTGGAACGGGAGCAGAAGACCCGGACCAAAAAGTCAATTGACAGTTGACTTTCTGGTCCGGATGTTTGGAACCCTTTCGGGTGCCTGGAGTAGGTTTTTATCCAGAATGCGACGTGGCGCGTTCCGTTACAACGAGGATAAAAGTTTATCCTCCCAGGCGTCTGGAACCTTTCTAGGCGCCCCGATTAGGGCTATAAATATAACCTTGGTCCCAGAAGATTAGACAGAACACTTGTAATTAATTCCGTTCTTATTTAGCTTTGTAATTGTGTGTTTCAACGTTGTAAGTGGCTACTCCGTCCAGAGGAGAATCTTAATGTGCTTTTCAAGGTCTTGAATTTACAATCCCCTGATTGCAGACCAAGTAAATTCGATGCCTCCTTTTTATTAAATAAATAAAGATAGTCATTTTTTTATTCACAGGTATTTCATAAAAATAAATAAAGACAGTCACTTTTTTATTTTATTAAAAAAAATAAAAAAAATTGATAAATCCACTTAGCCTCATTGACTAGCCCTGATGATCGATCTAGTCCCATAAAATTTTTCCACCGATTACTAGAGTAAATCGAGAAGCGTGTACTGTGGATAGCCCAAAAGTCCAATATTCTTTGATTGCATAACCCATTTAGAGAAAAAAATTCTACAGATACGTCATAGTTGGAGATCAAATCGTCGGTGCCTTGGTGACATCCTGAATGTCTTACCACGACACCATAGGCTCGGGGACTACTTTTTTATTTTATTAAAAAAATGATAATCTCAGTTAGTTTTATTGACTATCTCTGGATTTCCGGTCCGGCCCTACGGAAGTTTTCCGCTGGCCACCGGGGTAAATCGGAAAGTACACACGATGATCAGCACAGAAGCCGAGCATCCTTTGGAAGAAAAATTCCTACAAATATATTATAGTTAAAAATTGAATCACGAATATCTGGATGATAATTTGAATATCCTATCACCCTACTGTATCCTTGGGATTATCATATTTTTTATTTTTTATTTTATTGAATCTAAAAGAGGAGGATATTTTATTAATAGCCAACTTAGTTTTATATTCAAACTACCCTTCTCTACCAATACCAAATTAATTCAGCTATAATTAGTACCTACTGTAACATTATAATAATTATGATTTGTAATTATACTATTCTAAATCATAATTATTATAATATAGTATTAATTATCATTAATTTTTGTCTTTTATAAATATTGTAGTAGTTATAAATCAATATGGAACATTTGTAAATTATATAATTATGAATCATGGCTATAAGAAGGATAATTGAGTAACAAAAACTGAAGATGCTCTTTTATTGATGATTAATAAAAAGGACATTTTTTTATTAATTCTAATAAAAAGGATGTTATTCTATTTTTATCTTTATTTTTAAGATTGATTTTGTAGTAGTTGATTTCTTGACTAAAGCCATGACTAATGCTCGTATCTGATGCTTCTCAACCGTCTGTCCCAAGTAGTTTAGATGTTCTATCCCGAAATAATTGTGTTTCAGTGTCTTTATGTTAATCGGGCGGTTATGATATTTTTAAAATGTATATAATATTTTCGTAATATGTAAGACATTTTTAAGATATAATTTAACCTGTTCGATTAATAAAAGGACACAAAGGACACGGACATAAAAATATTTCGGGACAGAGGATTTAAACTCCTGTCCCAAGAAACCTTATGAAAAAAAAATTAAATTACGGTATTAAACGGAAGCTTATTCCCTAAAAAATCATTAGTCAAAAAGGAGTGACGAGGATCGTGGCGGGGTACGTTCGAAAATAAATAAATGATTTCATAATTTTAAAATTTATTATTAATTTATTTTTTTATTTTATAAGCATATAATTTAGAGTTTTTTAAATGTATCGTAACAACCGTTACAGTAGCCGTAACGGCTTTCCTCCTGTACAACCCTACCCATATCGCATGACGACCAGTGGTAGCCTTTTCGTACGCTTCCAATTCACGCTCTCGTCTCTCCTCCGCCGCGATGGGCTCTGCAACGGTCCTCGCATCACTCTGCCACTGCTCCCTCTCCCTCTCCCTCTCCTCCTCTTCCCACTCGATGAAGGTGGCCCTCCTCATCTCTTCCCGTCCGCCCTCTAGGGCTTCTCCCAAAATCCCACCTTCGTCCCATCTCCGCGGATCCTTTCCCGCACTCCACCTGCCTCGCCCCCCGCTGTGGGACGGCCTCAAGCCGCTGGCGAGGCCTCTTTCTTTTGGAAACTTTGCGCGCAAAGGTAACTCCTTGTCCTCCCTAAGATTTTGGTCTTCTTGAAAAACGAGTTCTTTGCTTGAGAGTTGCGTGTGCATACCTAATTCTGGGAAGGTTAGGGGTTCGGTCACGCTGATGCATTTATTTCCGGAACCCATCACTAATACTAAGCTTCATTCCCTCTTCTTCTTCTTCTTCTTCTACTACTACTACTACTACTACTACTACTACTTAAATAGTTAAATTAAGCATCTTTTGCTCTATGTATAAATTGCTTACCTACTTGTAGCTGATTCATTCCTGCTGCTGGGTTTACTTTCTTGTTTTCATAGACTTGCACGGATGTCTAATCTACTTGGAAAATATGTTTGATGTTCTTTTACTTGTTTGGCAGAGAAAAAGGTGAAATTTCGTGGTAAAGTTGTTCGTGCTTCTTTATTTGGAGTGGGTGCTCCTGAAGCATTGGTTATTGGAGTGGTAGCTCTGCTGGTGTTTGGCCCTAAAGGCCTAGCTGAGGCAAGTTCCTTTTTTGAACAGTAGATAAATTCATCTGTACGTTGAAAATGTGGTAGAAATACATAGGAATCAAACTGTCAGGACAAGTATTGCCCTTAGACAGTATTCCGAGTACAATTTGATACGCTAATACATTGTAGAGATGCCTGTTCCAGATTCTGATATATTTTCTGAGGCCAGTGCTTCTCGATCATGCACGACAAGCATCTTGCTAGTTTAGTGAACAGATTGATACTTTTTTGGGAAGTATGTGACTTCTATCATTGGAGATGATAGAAGTTAATTTTTCAAATTGATCTAATTATTCAATTCCAAACGCACCAAGAATATAACTGAGATGCATATAAGTTTATGTTAGTTAATTTTTGGCTCATGTTTTTGGCCTCTCCCCAAATACCTCATTGTTACCAGCGTAGGACTTGCATTGTTTCAGTAGTATGTTGTTGGTTCCTCTTTGATTATTACTCAAAATGGGATCTCCCTTCACATCTGAAGAAAAAAATAAAAAAATCTAATAGTATTATAGACTGGAAACTTATTATTTGTTCTAAATAAAGCTAATAGGAAAGCATTGTTTTACCAAGAGTGTTTGCATTCAGATGTCACATTGCTAAACTTCCAGTTTGTTTCCTTAGTTATTTGCCAACAGTTGATTGTTGAAATTCTTCTCAACCAAGTCCTACTTTGCAGATAGCACGTAACTTGGGGAAAACATTGCGTGCTTTCCAGCCAACTATTAGGGAGCTTCAGGTTAATTTTGTTTGCATATTAAATTTCATTTTATTATGCAATAGGAAAATAAACTTGATAAGGAATCCATGCTAAATTGTCAGATGAAAATAAATGAGTAGCTTCCAATTATGCTGGAATTATCATTCAATTGTTCTTATGCTACAGGATGTGTCTAGAGAATTCAAGAACACTCTTGAGCGTGAGATTGGAATTGATGAAGTTGTGCCTCCAACAAATTACATCAACAAATCTACCTTGTACGCTGATGAAAAACAAGAAACCGTGGTAGATCCAAGTAAGTGACCTAAAAGTTTAGGTTGATAATCATGAATAGTAAATATATAGGCCTATTGCATTTGCACATGTCACCTCCATATTAGAAGTATTTGAATAAATCCTGCATCAAATCAATATTTTCCAGGGTTCAAACCAACATTTTGAATAGTGGCATTAGCAACTGTAGAGGTCTTAAAGAAAAAAAATACCATTCAATTATTTTGTGCACAAATTTGAGAAATTCAAATTTGACATTTTAAAATTTTCACTTTTATGTAATATGTTCTATGCTTTGTATCTTTGGAGCATGAAAAAAAGATGTAGTCAACTTAGGTTCTTGGTGAATTAGCCAGCATGAGAGCCTGATTTGACCTAGTACTATTATGATATAATTTAGATGCATGAAATTTTGTAAGAAATCTAGATATATTTGGATCTATTATTCAATTGGAATGGGGTGTTGATGGAGATAAGAAGGGGAGCTTCAATATTGTAGTATGATTATTATGTGCTTCTTGTGCTGAAAGAACATTTTATATTTTATCTGACTGATATGATCCACCATATTTTGTGGATTAGAATATTGAGCTGTTATGAAGTAACAAATGAAAAAATATAACATAGCAGACATGAGAATGCCAAGATAGATATGGCGAATTAATAGCAATTAGGTGTAGCTCCAATAAATGATAAAAGGAGAGAATAGAATAAGATAGTACTAACATCCAAAACAACAAATATATCCAATTGGCAAATGTATCCTATTAAAATAAAAGATGCAAGAGGTAGAGAGACAAAATAAATAGTAGTATTAATTTTGATTATTGTTAGTGATATAGCTTTATATATAACTTAATATAAGAGTAATATTTTTGTAGCGGACATTACATAATTAAGAGAAACACAACTTGATGAAGTTTGTTCCATATTCTATTCTGGTATTATATTTTTGTTTTTCTTTCTTGAAATTTCTCTGTTATCCACTCATTTTGATAGGCTAGCATTCTGGTCCTAAAATGATCGTGATCTTAATATTCTTACATTTACATGATGTATTTGATTCCTTGATCTTGCTTGAATCATAGTGCTTACTCTGCAGATGGCAAACCACTAGCCCAATCATATACCAGCGAAGAACTCTTGAAGGTTACAGAACAGCAGCTGGCTGCATCTTCTGCCACATCCAAAATTGAGTTGATGCCTGAATCACAAGGCACCGCATCTCAAGTTGAAGAACAAGCACCTAAAGAACAACCAAAAGGTTAGGCATCTCTTATATCCTCGATCCTTCTACCATTTACTTGTTCATACTTTTGACTGACATTATTTAATATGTTAAAACCACTTCAGAAACTTTTACAACTGAAACAAGCACTTTCAATTCCGATACAGATGCACAATCATCGGCTAAATCTGAGCACCAGAGATGAAGGTGATGCATGTGTATACCCCAATGTGAAAAGATGGAGCATAGGAAATCGATGCGAGGCAAACAATGTATAACTTGGAGTCTTACTTAACATGCCATGTAAATGTTTTGCGTTTTGTCTTGGACTGGAGGAAGGCCTGATGCAGTTTTGTAGTCTGATTTCTTTGTCAATATCCAACTGTTTCATGCTCTTTGGAAACTATAGAATGATGTGAACCCATTGACACCTCTAGTATATCTTGTTGCATGCCTGAGTTATGTGTGAATAGCACACACAATGTTCATGTATAAAAGAGTTAGTTCATGTAAATTGATTTCAGTGATTTGCAAGTTGACTTCAATCAATTTGCGACATGACCTTCGGAGTGGAAGATGTCTAACTATTAGTTTGTTTGAGGTTTTCAATAGTTTAAAATTGTTAGATATCTTACTAACAATAGGTCAGGATGGCCGAGTGGTCTAAGGCGCCAGACTCAAGTTCTGGTTCTCGTGAGAGAGCGTGGGTTCAAATCCCACTTCTGACATAATATTTTTTTTTAAATTTCCTTTTTGGTTGAAAAATGCTATATACATATATAGTTAAAACAGATCGTTTATAAGATTAAAATAATAATTTTTAAAACCTTATTTGCATTGTACTCAAATATTATATAAACATT
This sequence comes from Zingiber officinale, assembly GCF_018446385.1. Classification (NCBI taxonomy): domain Eukaryota; kingdom Viridiplantae; phylum Streptophyta; class Magnoliopsida; order Zingiberales; family Zingiberaceae; genus Zingiber; species Zingiber officinale. The sequence goes on along the minus strand of NC_055989.1, from coordinate 108,569,305 downwards.
GAATCCAAAATCTCTACCAAATTTAATGGATAACTTGTAGTAAAGTGTTTGTAATTTTAATTATTCAATTTACTACATTTACCTGTCAAAAAATAGTTGAGTTTACATGCTCATACTATTATTTTAATTCTGTAGAAAAAGTGATGAGCGAGTTTAATCATCGGAAATACTCCGAAATATGGAGTGACCTTTGTTAGAAGAACAAGATCTATCGTACATAAAGTAGCAAAAGAAACACTCTTAAACTCTAGTTCAATAGGATGCTGAGACTGCCGCCATGACATCGACATTGAACAAGGCTTTTCATCAGCAAATTTATAGAAAAAGTTTGAATGCAGGCACCTTCTCGATAGAACAGCGCCCCGCGACCACTACTACACGACTTTACAGAAGTTCTATAGTGTTAATTCCTCTCGAATGCCAGACGTATCACCTCGCCTCCCATTCTGCTAATCTAACCATCATTTAGGGCATTGCTTTTCTATTTCTGTTGCTTGAATAAATACAAGTGCACATATACACAGGCTCAGGAAAATTCTTATTTCAAGATGCCTATCTTTTATTTACATCGGCAGATAGCGGAAGCACCTTTTATACTGGAAAAGACGAGTCGAACACTAGCCTCATTATCTGTACAGTTGTGCTGCAGTTTCACGTCTCGCGATCAGCGTGATGACACTCCAATGTGCCTTTCTGTAAAAGAAAGGAGACACGCGAGTTTTGTGCAGATTAGATTGGTATTTGTCCCTGGGGATGAGTTTCGAATATGAATGCATTACCTCCGGTGGCAATAAGCTTCTCGACGCGAGCAACTATATGCTTTCCATATGTGTACTTCTTCAAGGCATTCCAGTGAACCTTGATGCGCGAAAGGATGAGTTCACGATTTCGATCGTCGCTTGTCTCAAGAACCTTTTGTACAACGTAATTCCCGAATTGGTCTTTCATCATAGCCTGTGGAGTCAAATAGAAAAGTAAAAACCATTAAGAAGAAATTATTGTAATGGATGTTACACCGAGTGCTCTGGGACTAACAGTACTATATCAATAGTAAACCAACGCCTCTATTGGGAGTGATAATTGTATATCGAACTAAATGCCGAGAAGTGAAAATAAGCTACCTGCAGAGGTTCATTTTCATCTGTTGAGCCAAGCATCTCGCTTATTAGGATTTGCCGTTCCTTAGCAGTGCCATAAGCCAAGCACTTCTCGATGACATTAGATGCATATTTCTGTTGGCTCATTTTTACAATCTGTCCGGCAAGGTTGCTAATGATGACGGACCGCTCTTCTGGTTTACCATGCTTCAGAACATGCTAAAGATAATTCAACTGAGTCAGCTTATAATGAAATAAAAATCTGAGAACCAAACTGATATGATTCCCCAAAATAATATGCACTATGAAAGTGGTGTTTTATGGAAACAAACATGCATTCGAACAACTATGTTCTAATCACTAATGTATATCAACATAAGAACAAGTGAACTTTCGACCTTGTCTGAAAGCCCTTTGGGACTACTATTCTAACAAAACAATTAGGGATGATGCTTTTCTTCAACCTAAATATAATCTCTCTAGGACGCAAGAACAAATGAAGGGACATGGTGATAAAAAGAGGAAACCACTATAATTTGCAGTAGGAGGATGGATGTTCCTTAAATTAAGGCTCCATACACGGTTTTTAGAAGGATTAATAAAAAATTAGCAGCAAGGTATTATGGACCTTTCTAGATTGTTGCAAAATATGGAGGTTGCATATAATAAAAGCTTAAAATTCCACCTCATTCTCAGGTCCATCCCATTTTCATGTATCATTACTTAAGAAAGATATTGGATATTACAATATGCAAGCATATCTATTCAATGGACTGGAGGTTGCACTATAAGATAATGTGGAACCAGAATAAATGATCAATGGCTAGTCAAATGGAAGAGCAAGAGCATAATTAGGGATGATAATTACCTCTAAATCCGATGGACGATCTGATATCTGGCCCGAATGGAGGAGGGTGTGGAAGAATTTTTTAGACCCAATTAAATAATCGGATATGAAGGCAGATCTTCTAGTAGAATCTTACTCATACCCAAGCCGACTCATTGTCATCCCTAAGCATGATTGACCCAACGTGGGTGGATGATTTTTTTTTAATCTTGGAGGTGATCGACCCAACCCTATGGAAATTTCCCATCGGCTATCAAGGTAAATCGGGGAAGCGCATGTGGAGGCTCATCCTAACAGCCAATGTTCTCAGGTCCGTTACCCATTGAGGGAAAAATCCCCCCACCATACGTAATATGCCGCAGCTGAGTCTCAAACTCCACAAGATGGGAGGATGATTTCACTCTTACAAGAGGTGGTAATGATAGAAACCAAGTTCCAAATGAGGGCCCATTACTGAATCATGGAAGAAACAAGCTCACAACATGGCGTGTATATTCTAGGTCGAACAAAATCAAAAGGGGCCTGAATAGAATTAATATGTAGGAAGTTAAATTGCAGACAATTATATTTTAGAATCAGTTATATCTGTGTGGTAGTTATGTTAGCATGTTTTAGACTGTGTGTGGATATAAGTTTGTATGAAGTTAGAGAGGGTGAGAAGGGAATATATTTTGCTGGTTTGTGGAAGATCAGAGAATTATGATTAGAAGAAAGCATTGACTCTGGCTAGCGGAGAGAGTTTCTTTAAAATTTGAGTGTTCTTTGTTGTACTGCTTGTGTTAAAACCTAATAAAATTCTTTGTTTCTCTATTCTGATTTTTGGCATTCTAACACATTATCATTTGCTATTTCATTGCTAGACTTGTACACATTAACTGGATGATACAACTACTGTATATTGTGTATTCTGCTGCACTATCCCTATGCTCTTTCTTAGCCCTCTACACAAACCAAATCTCCTCTACTCGTCCTCCTGCAATGCCACCCGCACACTACCACGACGTGATCTCCCATTGTTTGCCCATATTACAATCTCACAGCCAAGTGATTTTCACACACCCCTCCTGTGGCACAAGCCTCCTGGTCTCTCAGCAATTATCTTCCCTCGCACAAACTTTCTTAAAATTGCTAGACCTGATATCATTTTTGTGGTTAGTGTTCTGTTGCAGATTATGGTAGTGAACGAATATCTACTTTGGGAATTTTGCCATTATGCTAGAGGCAACCACGTGTGGAAGAGGAAAAAATAAAGTTCACTGTATTATCGAAAAGGAATATGGAACAAAAGCACACAGCCTATGAGATGAGATAGGTCAAGTTTTTACTAGATGATCTCAAAGTTATAAACACTAGATTAAGAATATCATTGTAACAATTAAGTAGACATACAAACCTTTCAACGAACAAATTGCTGATATTTTATTGAGCTAAATGTTAAAATAAAAACTTTAATAACATATTAGTAATTGTTATGTTGTGGGTTATATGGTGAGGGGCCAATCGATCATTAGATAATACAACACAACCCAGAATGTAATCAAGGATATCATGTTAACACTATGTATATTTGATTAGATAATCTAACAGAAGTCTAATGTTCAAGGAAAAAACAAAAAAGCAAGCAATATAAGCATGGTAATAAAAACATGTACATGCTACTATGGTAAACAGGTGTAGCTGCTAAGATAACCTACCTGGATAACATAGTTACCATATTGGTCTTGTGCTAAATTACAAACCGACTGCATGATCTCCTCCATCATAATGCTTTGTGTTTTTAGATCATCACAGTATTCAAGCACTCTCTGCCATAATTAATATCATATAAACAAGTGAACTCAAAGATCCACTGCTGAGCAAATAGTTTCTTAATATTATTTTTCAACTGCCCTAATAAAATAACCCAAAAAAACCATGTTGAAACCTGTATAACCCGGCATCCATATGGATGGGTAGACAGTGCTAGAACATGTCCGTAAAAAGATTCAATGATAAATCGAATCTTCTCCTGAGGAACACATTCAATAGACTTCTGGATTACGTGGTTTCCATTCTGATCACGAACACATTTCATTATATGTCCATCAAGCTCTAGTACCATTTCAGTCTTTTGATCAACATCAACCGCCTCTAACGCCTGCAATAGTAGCAAGTCAAGCTCCCCAAGAACAGGATCAATTTTTTCAAAACAAGGAAATTCACTCATCCAAACTTGTAAGCTAAGAGAATCAACACAAATCAGATATAAAATCCTTATTTGAAACACTAAAATGGCGGGGAACCTGAAAAAAGAGTACCATAGGTCATCAAATCAAGCTTACCAGCTTGTATCACTTGATTTGTATACTCTTCAAACTAAAAGTGGCAACCTTTTATTCTCATGCCATGCCTTAAACAGTGCACCATCATACAATTGGTGCTAGCTTGTAACTATATTCAAAATTTAACCACTGCTGTATGCTTGATATTTCAGTTAGATATTTCTATTCCAAATCCCAATAGTATATATTAGATGGTATCAGTATCGACTTATCCATATAACTGGTCTTTAATTACAAACTAGATCAGATTATTTTATAGAAGTTACACAAACCCCAACTTTCAAAAACTAACCATAATTAACATGCAGCCCATGCAGGATAAGTAAACTTAAGGAAACAGATGTAATTAGCAGTACAACTATTAAAGCTATTGAATCAAAGGTAGCAGCAATGTTAACAAACCTTCTGGATTACTCTACAGCCATACATTTGAAGACTGAGACGTAAAACATGGCCCTTAAGATGACTTGCGAGTTGCTTTCTTTGAATTTCTGTACCATGCTCGAAGAACTGCAACCCAAGTTACAATGAACATTTAAAAAGTTTGCAGGGAAAAATATCCAGAGTTCATTTGTTAACATAGCCATACTTTCTGAATGACATAGTTCCCAAACACATCAGTCATTAGAGAATGAGCTTTAGGGAGTATCTCAGGGAAAATTTTGTTCTTTTCTTCAACTGAGGCAGTCTCAAGTTGTTGTTGGATAAAGCGACTGCCATACTGATCCGCACTGAAAAAAAAAGAAGACAAAGTGAACTGGTAGCCACTTTAATGTTTGAAGAGCATGAATCTATAAGAAATAAATGAGTACCTGAACTCAACAACATGACCTACAATATCTGATAGCTCCAAAAGTAATGTCTTCTTGTTCTTAAATTCTTCCAACAAAGATGGTAACATATAGCCTTCTCTCATGCTACCATTTTCTCCAGCTGCCCTTCTCAACATGGAAAGGGTATGAGATAACTGATCATTTTGCCTCAGAGGGTTCCCAGTAGGCAAAGGAGAATGAGCATTACTAGTCAATGAACCTCCTAAATATGGCATTGCAATACCATAAGCATGACTACCATAGTAACCATGATTCGAGCTATCTGATTTGAGGTGCATGCCATACTGTAAATTCTGCTGTGCAAGCAATGCTTCCAGGTAAAGATGTGAATATTCAGGTAAATCCAATTGGTGGGTATTAAGGTAATTTTGTCCTAAATAAGGATCCAAACTTCCTGGAGGATGTACTTGTGAATCAGAAGTACCATGCAAATATTGTCTGTACATGGAACCTGTAGATGGCCCATATAGACCAGTATCTACATGGTTCCCAGATGAATTATATTGTATATCTGCATCACCCAACCATATTTTTATTATTACAGGCAGAGAGCAGAAAACTACTGGGGAATATACATTCTAAACACTAGCAGATCCAATTTCTACATTCATTTAAAAAAAATCTAATTTTGTTTATCTAACAAATATATATATTGAACAAGGAAGAAAAAGATAAGTAAGGAAGAAAAAGATGAAAAGAAAGACTACCAGAACCAAACTGGCTGTTTAACATCATTTGTACACCATAGCTACTGCCTGTATATTCTTCTGAGTTCTCTCTGTTGTAATCAGTATCAGGCACATCAACATTTAGACGTGCACTTTTAGAAATTGCTGAACCAGCAGATTGCACTTTCTCATAAGATGGCTGCTTTGGAAAGTATGTTTGTCCATTAGAAGTTAATCTAGCTAATTCAACGTCTGTCAATCTACTAGTTTTCTTGGAGGCATCAAAATACCCAACATCATCAAGAGCACTTTCTAACAATGCTGACTGAGACTTCTCACTAACTTTTTGATGCAGAAACTGTATATTATCACTGAGGGCATTAGAAAGCAGTTCAGATTGGCTAGCAATATCCTTGTTAAGCAGACATAGCACATTGCTCTCTCTCTCTTTTGGTTTCATTCTAGACAAGTTCAATTCAGAGAAAGTGGTTTCAATGTTGATACCAGATGCATGAGATGAAACACCACCTAAGCCATTTGGTCTATTGCTATTACTACTTTTTGTTCCCACTGGGGGGAGGCAGGGGCTTGGTGATCTTCGTATTAATTGAGGATCAGGGGTTGTACTTCTAGAAAGAGAAGAACCTAGTGTAGATACTAAAGAGTGATTGATTGAGGATCCAAGGCTGTGGACCTTAGTAAGACTGGAGGAAGTTGATCCAAATTGCATTTCCCCTAAACCATTCAAGTCATTCTGAAGCTTCATCATTGATGATTCTGAAGCTCTTAACGAATCAATATTATCATAATCATTACAACTAACTGGGCGTGAAAGAAGTCCAGTGACAGGTGGATAGACAAGTTCCTCCTGCAAGTTAAATTTAGTCTAAATAAGTCTAAGTAAGTTGAACTAAAGCTCAAAATAAGTATCATACCCATTTAAAACAAGTCTCAGTTCGGCAGGGACAGAAATATCAATGACAGAACAAAAGCCAATAAGGAGCATATTAACTAACAATACACATCAATGATTCTACAACATCACCACAACACATGCTTTTGTCTGAAACTTGAAAGTGATATGACAAGCATAGAGCTTACTATCAATATAACAAAATTTCATGATAAGCATAACTTTGTGTGCATTACAAAAAACCTAGATGATATGCAAATGCACTTCCAGAAAAGAAAGCAGTTGTTACAGTTACAGATAATCTGGAAGGTGGCTTAAAACAGAAAACAGGATTAACTTCAATCTTAGCTAAATAAAGCAAAGCGTGATTATATACATCATAAATAATTTGATTATCTCAAAATGACATAAAAAAGGTACAGTGACCCCACATAGTTGAAGGAGTAGATCAATATGTAACTGATATATCTAAATTTAGTGGTATCATAACTACCGGAATATGCAGAAGATTTCTTAAGCACTGTGGGCAATTATCTAGTAACTTAATCATGGGTCAGTGGAAGCATGAGATGCATCATCAATGTAGAAATTAAAATACATGTTATGTCCCTTGGCTCATGGTCCAAGGTCCAAAATAGCATACGAGTAGAATAGTGCAGTGGTAGAGAAAAGCACAAAAGAGCAAATATTTTGCTTGTTCTAAGAAACAAAGAAAGTCAGATTCATTTATCACCAGGGTTTATGTAGACAACAAACAAACGATGCAAGGCTCCTTCTCCCATGTTTTTTTTTATATATTTAGATCATTCCAACTGCCCCACCCAAATAAAGAAAAATAAATAAACACGATTGTTCTTCTTAAATTCAGATTCATATGCAAAATAATCTCCACTATCACTGCCTAAAGTATGATAAAATGGGTTATGCATGCAACATGGTGAAACAACATATCCTGAAATTATCCCAAGCATAGACAGATAATCAGGGAACGTGATTACAAAAAGCTTATTTAAAGCTTACACATTTAATATGAGAAGCTATATATGCTCTATGATTAGTCAACTACTAAATTTTGGCAATCATGTTTTGCTGATACAGAGATAGTGATCAACAGATACATACATTTCTGTAGAAACTTTAAAACAAGTGTTAAATCTGCAAATTTAGAACAGCTCAAAATAAACCAAATACACCTGCAAGACATCAGCAGAATTTTTCCTCCTTGTGCCTAAACCAGAGTCTGGTGGTCCAATAAGTACATTGCTATTCTGCTCAAACCACTCCCTGGACAGCTTCTGTGAATCTAGCATCTCTAAGCCTGGCTGAACAGAAAAAAGGGAGCTGCTTTGGCTGTCATTTTTCATGTATTCATTTCTTCGCCTCCTATCACCGATCCCTCCCAATGAAGACCCACTGGGATGAAATCTTTGTTGGACACGCCAGTCCTCTTTCGACATTGCTGGAGGAGGCATCCTCGGATTGTGATTCTCGTTGGAAAAATAGTAGGATAAATAGTCTGGATGCGACCTCAAATCCTCCTCAGACAGCAAGCCTCCAGAATCCTGGACCCTTAAGTGGCGGGTCGTCTCCCGAAAACCATCGTGCCCAAACAAGCTCCAAATGGCTGTTCTTGAATCATCAACCGTGGGCGGCGCACTGCCGGAACGAAGAATATTCAGCTCATCCAGGCCCAGATCAAAGGTAGCAGCTCTACTGTTCTGCTGCTCTCGGATCAAAGCGTCAAGATCCCTCTCGAAGTCATCATCGAAGTTCCCGCTCGTTGGTGTTTCCAGTGTCATCTTCAAACACTGCGTAACCATCATTAGAACCCTTGTTTAGCGACGATCATAAATATCATTCAAGGGAACAGAACTTAGAAATCCAAAACTAAAACAAAAAAAAAAACAACAATAACAACAAAAACAAATTGGAGAGAGGAGGATTCTCGCCTTTACAACAGCTTCATCATTGCATCCTTCATAAGGCGCTTATCGCCCCCATTCCGGCCCAAAAATCAATCTTTTACAAACCTTGATTGCCGTATCCGCATCGAACAGCGTAAAAAACGGAACTTTAGCCGTTTCAAATCGCCGCGAGAGGGGTAACAGAGAAGAAAGAGAATCTAGGGTTCTACTAGAACCATAAGTTCGAGGGGGCGCCAGGAAACGGCTGCAGGGAACGTTGGCGATGGCGTTGCTTCAAACGCAGACTACAGCCGTCAGATTGTCACCGGAGGGTCGATGATTGGTCTCGGCGTAACGTTGCCAGCTCCTCGAGGCGGTTCGGGCTGTAACGGAAAGGTAAGTGACGCGCTGCCCTCCGTCCGATTCGTGAGGTCGACGAGATCGTTGCCGTACAACGGCGTCAATCGATCCCCGCTACGGAGTGGCCTGGATGGGGCCCACATGGGTTGCCATCCGATAAGTCAATACGAAACGGTTAAGTCGGCCCATTTAAATTGACCCAACAATTGCTCTTTTTTATGGGTCTTTAAATTTTGACTAAAATCTAATAAGATAACTATGGAAATTTAGATTACCTCACGTGATTTTGTTGCTAGGATTTCAAACATATAAATTATATATACAATATAAAAAATTCATTGATCATTACGTAGAATTTAATTAAAATAATATATGAAAGTAGATTTTTTTTTTATTTTCCACTTATAAAAATAATTTAATCAAAATTAAATTATCAATACTAAATAATGAAATATAATCTATATCTGCCTTAAATCTGTGCTTTATTGAATAGTTTGTTCTTTCTCAAATTATCTGGAGCATATGCGATTTTTAATACAATCATAGATGCTTTTCTTTTTTCTATTAGCCTGGCAAGCTGTTGTAAAATTTCAATTAAAATTTTTAATACTTTACTAAATAGAGTCATTTTGCCAAATCCAAATCCAAATCCATTCATAATTTATTCATAATAAAATTTGAAAAATGTGTGAGTTGTATCAATGATATTGTCGATGCTTACATGGGGGTGATAAAAAAATTGAGTTAAATTAAATAAATTGAATAAACTAATTAAATTTTAAAATTTGACTCAATTTATTTAAAAATTTAATTTTTTTCTAAAAAAATTAGTTGATTCGGTCAATTAATTTTTAAATTTCTTATTTAATTAAACGAAATAGATCGAATTTTTAAATTAAACTAAATTCTTAGATCTGATTTAAACAAAATTTTATTTTAAAATAAATTTTATTTAAAAAATTGAATTTTTAAGCATATTCTATTAATTCGATCAAAAATCGAATTAATCTATATTTTTTGTTCGATATTTTTTTTAATTCGGTCAATTCAATTTATTTTAAAAAAATCAATACGATTAATTAGTTCAATTTAATTTTAATCGAATATTTACCTCTACTTACAAAAGGATGCGGAAACATAGTAGTGTTCTTTTTTCTCAAATCGTAAGTCCCACTATGATTTTTTTTTAAATTAAGCTGACACTTTATTGGACGATTTATTAAATTATTTATTTGATTTTGTATATTACCTAAACAGTGTATCCACTTTAAAATTGAATCATGTATCTTCGCATTTTCTTTTTCATAATACTCTTCTTCCTTTAATTTAATTTTTCAAAAAAGAAAAATCTCCAAACCCTCATCTTTCATCTTCATTTTCTCTATTATCAAAGCATCAACAGTGGATATTCATCCACCTCCGTCCAATAACACAAAGAGACATAATAAATCGACGACAGCTTGAGATCAAGGCTGAGTTTTTATTAATGCCTTGAGTTTTTATTAATTTATGATGGCCAACGCCATCAATTTTAAAAAGGACACTAAGGATGATCTTTTCTTATCATTTCATCCCAACTCTATTCACTCTTTGTTCATAATCCTCACGCCATTGCATTATATTTTTTTATTTTAGTATTTGACCTCTTTTTTAAGTTTCATGTTATTATTAGAAGTAAAGTCTGACCAGTCGGAGAAGTCAGTCATGAGAGGAAAATGAGTACTTTCGAAGGATGAGACTGGCATTGTAGATTCTTCGCCAAAGGACGACTCCAATTGCAGAAGTGTCGGTGCATCCCTGGTGGTGAAGAAAATTTTTTATTTTAAATTAAAAATCTAAACTTTGTGTGTTTTAGGGTGATTTTTTTTTACCGGTAGTTGTTTGATTAAATGTCAAGATGGACGACGACATAGGAAACTCGTTGAGATGGAGATGAAGGGGGATGGATGGAAGATTAGAATTTTTTAGAGGAAAAAATTGTTGGTGTACTAAGTCACTAATCCTAACTGAGTTTTGATATTTAACAATGTACCCAAGTTAGGTTAGTTTGACTAAGGGTGGATCCAAATAGAACTTGATATTTGATAGAAAGAAGTCTAGTAAGGAGTAGATAACTAGCAAGTGTAAGTTCTAACTAGAAGTTAGGTAGGTGAGAAGTTTACTAAGTAACTAATCCTAATTGGAGGTTAGGTAAGAGGAAATCCTAATGAGTGAAGTTAGGTGGTGGAAGTCCTGGTGAGTAAAGTCATGCAATGGAAGCCTAATGAGTGAAGCTAGACCCTAGTGAGTGAAGCTAGGTAGTAAATATTCTAGTGAGTGAAGTCAAGCAATGGAAGTTGTTGGTGCAATCAGCTATAAGGTTTCTATGCTTGATAATATACTCAAGTCTGGTCAATTTGACCAAGGGTGGATCTAAATAGGACTTGATGTTGGGAAGAAAGGAGTTTAGTCAGGATTAAATGACTAGCAAGGGTAAGTCTTAACTAGAAGTTAGGCAGGTGAGAAGTCTACTAAGTAACTAGTCCTAACTAGAGGTTAGGCAAGGGGAAGCCCTAGTGAGTGAAGTTAAGTGGTAAAAGTCCTATTGAGTGAAGCCAAACAGTGGGAACCCTAGTGAGTGAAGTAAAGTGGTGGAAGTCCTGATGAGTAAAGTCAGATAATGGAAGCCCTAGTTGTTGGGATATGCCTGATGCGGTGTGTGCTAAAACATATTTCGTAAACATGCACAATGGAAAATAAAAGAATAATAATTCTTAAGTTATTATATCATACACACCACACGCATAAAAGGATACAACATGCCAAACATAATCGCATAATTAAATTTTTACGAAAAATAAATTTAAGGTAGGTGTACCTTACGGATGACCTATAACGAGAAGGACATCAACTGTAGCGACGTTGTCGAACCTTGCCTCTATTTGTATCCACACCGAGCTTCTTAAGACAACTCCTTGAGTACAAGCTTCTCCTTCGGAAGTTACTAGCCACGAGCAAAGAAGAGGAATCAAGAGGAAGAGGAAGAGAAACACACAAGGAAGAGATTTCTTCCTTGTGGTGGTTACAGCAACAAGGGGAAGGGCTTCCCCTTGTTAGCAGCGACAAAGAGAGAGGAGAGAGGGAGAGGCGAAGAGAAATTGGGTTAAGGTTTTCAAAAAGCTTAGAAGCCAATTAATGATCTCATGTGTATAGTCCTCTCTCAACCATATCAATATATAACCCTTATTAATGAGTTGGATTAGAACGCCTAAATCCAATCCATTATCTCTTAACCAAAAATTAGCCTATTAATCCTTTGGCTTGGTTCACAACTAAACCAAGTTGGTTCATGACTAATTCATGATTAAACTAAATATGGTCCAACTCTTTCATAGGAGATGCGATCCATCCGCGCTTTCGTTGCGACAAATATTTCTATATTTGTCTTATATTTGGTCCAACCAAATATTTATTTCTTGATCTAAGAATCCTATTCTTTAACTTGTTTTATGTCTTTTAGAGACTCGTTAGTACGTGCGACCCAATAGGTTCCATAATTAACTACTTAATTATAAAACGATCATGAGTAACACCTAGTAGTACATCATGATCCTCAATTAGTCAAAAAATTATAGTTGATCTTAGAATTAATTCTAAACCCTTCAGCAGCTATAGTGAGTCGTGCCTCGTTCCTTTCACTCATCTTATATCCACTTAGTTCAAGACATGGTCTATGTGTCTTGCCCCTACTAGGCTGATTACGTCATACCTAGCTAATGTAATACTTCCTCGTTTTACGAATTCAAATTACTCATACATGTGTACAAGAGTCTTGCACTTTTAACATGTGATGTTTTGGCCAAAGACTTTGAGTAATAATCCAAACAAATGGTCATAGGGTATACGTCTCCTCGCAAGAAGCAATGAATGCTCTATGGGCTATCCAAACACCTTCGGGCACTTCAACTTATACTCAATCATCCCGGGTCCAAATCTAAATGAGATGTTTGCTTAAGATGTCAAAGTATAAGTCTCCATGACCAAGATGACTTGTATACCTCAAGTCGAAGGAAACTTGTACTCGTGCTGCAGTAAGAACTTCACAGATATATATATATATAGAACCATATGAAGTCTTACAACGAGTCACTCCAATGAACCATAATCAACATCCACGTTTAACTCTCGACATCCTAATGTCTCCAGTCAATGAGAAAACAGTTGCTTGGCTGAACCAAAGAGTATAACTCATGCTAGTCTTATAGAATTGATGATGTCCGAATGCATCAATTCGACGACTAGGAAAATTTCAATATATTCATAATTGCACATGTAGAGATAATAACTAATTGCGATCCAATCACAAGTTCTCTCATGTTATGAATTATATTACGGACATTCAGTAAATGAGTTTAAGACAATCAAACATATAATATGCACTCAAATAGTGAATCTATATTTATCAAATAAATAGACAAAACCGTAAGATGATTGCCTTAGGGCATCCCTCAAATTCTAATACTCTCACTTGGCCTAAAGTCAATTGCCACAGTGTCCTAAACCGTAAGCACAGATGTGACTCTCAAACTTATTTTATGTTAGAGTCTTTGTCAAAGGATTCGCTAGATTCCTTTTAGTGGAAATTTTCTCGAGTTATATTTCTTTCCTACTAACGATCTCCCTGATCAGATGATAACAGCAAAGCACATGTTTTGATCGCTGATGAGACCTTGGTTCCTTTAATTTCGCAATGGCTCCAGTGTTGTCATAGTAAATAGGTAATGCTTCAACAATGGATAGAACCACTCCAAATTTAGTAACAAACTTCTTGATCTAAACCGCTTCCTTTGCTGCTTCCGAAGCTGCAATGTATTCCACCTTACAAGTAGAATCTGTAATAGTATCTTGCTTGGAACTTTTTCAACTAACTGCGCCTTCATTTAATATGAATATGAATCCAGACTGGGACTTGGAGTCATCCTTGTCCGTCTTGAAATTAGCATCTGTATATCCGTGTATGGTCATATCACTATCTCTATAAACTAAGAACATATCCTTAGTTCTCCTTAAGTACTTAAGGATCATCTTGACGGTCACTCAATGATCCATTCCTGGATCAGACTGGTATCTGCTCGTAACACTCAGAGCATATGATACATCGCGTCTTGTACATAACATAGCATGTTGGGGATCTTGTGTGGCCGGCTAGAAGGGGGATTAGATAGACGGTGCCCCCAACTTAATCGCTTCCTACATTTGTTAGTTTATGCAGCGGAAATACAAACTAATATGAATACAAAGAAAGCTAAAGACAAAGAAAACAAGCAAGTCGCTAACACGATAATTTATGTGGTTCAGCGATAACTTGCTTATACTTTACGGTTGTCCGTAAGGTGGACGATCTCTCAATCCGTCGGTGGATTAATCCTCGAAAACTCCAGCTAGCACAATCCTCATTGTCGGTAGAGAAACCTCGTACAACTTGACCAAGAGCACTCGGATTGCTAGGGCACTAGTTGACTACTAATAAGGGTTAACCACTATTAATTTCGTCAACTTTAACGAAACTTCCAAGCCTTAGTTATATAGGCCACGGGTTGGAAAACCCTGCCTACTAGTCGACTCGTGAAAGTGCCAGTCGACTGCCCTTTGTGGAGATTCGACCGCTACAACCCAACGGCTCGATACCAGTCGACTGGTGAAAGTACCAATCGACTGCTCCACACTGGCCGAGCGAATAGAAGCATTCTGTTCACTCCCAGTCGACTATACTAGTCGACTGCCATTTACATTAGTCGACTGGTACCCCGAGTACAGTCTCTCAACACTCGGATCCTCACCCTTACGACTCAACTAACTCTTCGTTACAACCTTGACTTCTTGCATTCAATGCTACTTCCTTTGGCTCTTGTCTCTCGGATGCACCCAAGTCCGCGGCTCGTCCCAATGCCATCATTCGCGTATGCTTCGAAGTCACTTCCCTCGGCCCTTGTCCTCGCTGCATTGTCCACGATTCCTCTGATGCTCCATCTTTCATTGGACCCAAAGTCATCAACCTGAGTCATATGTGTATCCTGCAAACCTGCACAACTCAAATACACATATCAAATACATGAGTGAACCTAACTTAAATCCTTTGCCCAAACACCAAAACACATAGCCACACAGACCATTGGGATTGCTCCAACAATCTCCCCCTTTTTGATGTTTGGCAATACATTTAAGTTAGGGAAAATATAATAGCAAAACAATATGCTAAAAACAATAAACTTACATTGCCAATGATGCACACTTGAACTTACACCACCAAATGAACTTACATTACCAAGGCTACACACTTGGACTTACACCGCCGAATAAACTTACGTTGCCAAGGCTGCACACTTGGACTTATACCGCTAATAAAAATGCACAATCATGCATTGGAACCTATCTCAAGGCTCCCCCTACACCTATGCTCCCCATTGAGTTAAGAATTTTACCACAGGACTATTTAAGAACCTATCACAAGACTCCCCCTACACCTATGCTCTTCATTGAGCTAGGATTTTCACCACTTCAAAGGTATTTCAAGTTTTCTCACTTAAACCTTACATCTCCCCCTTTACCTAATATCAAAAAGCTCCAACAATCTCTCAATTGTCAAAACTTATCATCCAAACTAACCCTAAACTCGTGTATTTATTCTCCATGGATCTCATACACCTATATGAGCTGACCTGGTCAAAACCACTGTTGAAAAATAATTTTAGGCTGGTATCAGTCGACTGCCATAAGCATCAGTCGACTGCCACCCTTATCGAAACAAACCCACATAACCATTCTGTGTTTGATAGACACTATTACCAATCGACTGGTAACTATACTAGTCGACTGGTACATTATTTTCAGCTCAAATAATATTTTGCACCCAACTTCAGAAATACATAAAAAGTTTCACAGACATTCAAAAATTTCTAAATTTTATGGAGAGGTATGTTTTACCCATGTTTACTTGAGAAAAATACATTAAAAAATGTGTCTATCACCAATCCCAAGATTGACACAAAATCTAAAATTAGCTAAATGGTTCAATTAAACCTTGACATAAAGTTCTAGTTTTGACTTCCTCTTGATGTATTTGCCCATACTAAACCACAATGCATCCTTAGATTAGTTTATATGACATCTATACATCTAAAACTAATTATCATGCAATATGACCTCCAATGTCATATTTCTTTGTATGAAACACACCCTTTGTGTCAATTCCCAAAGGTTGAGACTCAAATTCGTCTCCAAATTTTTTAGCACATTTCATAACACAATCTAAACTCCCAAGTAAAATCCACTTGAGATCCATTTGACACGGGTCTCAAATTGACTTTTAGAGCTCTCCCTAAAGCTCTTAGCCTTAGCCACCTCTCTAGGTGACCCATCCACAATTGCTAGGCAATATCGGTGCACCTCCGGTGACACTTGGCATTGAAACCTAACCTTTTTAACTTTAGACACCTTGTCTGTGGTTAATTTCTTCTTACCATTAAATGACTTTCCTTTGTCATTTATTGGCTTTTTCTTACTATAGTCATGTGCAACCCTAGCATAAGACTTTCCCTTAATCTTGGAGACACTAGATCGGTATCCCAAACCCGATCTATCATTGTTGGGTCTTTGACTACCCAACACCGTACTCAACCCTCTAGATCCAACCGTGAATCTAGCTAGGGTTTTCTCCAATTGATCAAGCTTGCCTTCAAAGCTTGATTTTCCCTTTCTATGTTCCTAACCCTATAATTGACTTGTCCACATTGGACATTCCTAGACCTACCCATTTTTCTAGGCATGTGTCTCCCCTTATTGGGATTAATGTCTTTGTTTTCCTTAGGTCTACCATTTCTAGGTTTATCATGCATAGATCTCCTAGGGTTATGATCTACATATACCCTATTCCTATCATGATATTTAAAGTCAAAATTTTCATTGCTACATAATGATAATCATTATTTATCCTAGCATGCACAGAGGAATTTAAGTTTGACTTTAAATTTAAACTAGGGTTTACCTTACCCTTTACCTTTGGAGCTCCCCATTGACATGAGCCTCCATTCTTCTTCCACTTCTTTTTCCACATCTTCAAATGTGCCAACTTCTTGAGCTCTCCCTTCCTTGGGAATTTTGTGTGATAGTGTCCCTTCTCCCCACACGTGAAGCATACGATTACATTCTCCTCCTTTGGGGTTCTTCATTTTTACAACCCTTGTTAGTGTTTAAATTAACTTGAATGAGTTTAGGATTTACCTTCTTTTTATCCAATGGGCATCTACTCTTGTAATGCTCCTTCTTATTGCACCCGAAGCAAATGATGTGGTCTTTTGACTTCACTTTAGTGGAGATGCTCACTAGGTTGACCTCCAAGACCTCTTCTTCATCCGTCTTAGATTCTTCTTCAACCCTTGAGGATATTGATGATGCTTCCTCATCCTCCTTCTCCTCCTCGGATGTTGAGCATGACTCAACTTCTAGTTGCACCACCTCCTCTCCTTGAGCAATTGAACCCATTTCTTTGGGCTCTTTTTCTTCTTGTGTAGGCATAGGTTCTTCCCAAGGAACCTTCTTTATCTTGCTCTGTAAATCGTGGGCATTCTCATATTTACCTATACGGCTCATCACATCATTAAGAAAAATATCAATTAAAGTAGATATTACCTTATCATTTGCCTTTGATCATGAGGTTTGTAAGATATAGGAAAAATTAGCAGTCCCTTATACAATAAGACCTCTTCAACCGGACAAAAATATTTTAATCAACAAGATATAGCACTTGTACAACAAATTAAACAATTAGTAAAAATAATTCTCATGTTAACACTCTCACTTGATTCTGACTACTTAGTTATTGAAACAGATGGATGTGAAACAGGATGGGGAGACATTTTATTTAGAAAAACTTCCAAATATAACCCTAAACCTATAGAAATCTTATGCCGGTATGCCTCTGGGAAATTTCAAGAAAAAGGATATTTAACTTCACTATATTTTGAAATATTAGCGGTTATTTATTGTTTAGAAGCCTTTCGATTATTCATTTGCAATAAGTAAGAAATTACTATTAGAACATACTGTGAAGCTATAGTTAAGTATAGTCAACAAACTAAAGGATTAAGAAAAGGATTAAGTACTAAAAGATGGTTAAAATTCACAGATACCATTATTAATAAAGGTTTACGCATTCACTGGGAATATATAAAGGGAATTAACAATTCTTTAGCTGATACTTTATCTCGTTTACTCCACTAATTTTTTTTTTCAGGTAATGGATAGACCAAGGAAGGTACGGACATCATTTGCTACTAAAATATTAAGATTTAGAACTCAAGAATTACAACAGCTCACACAACAGAAAGATCAGTTCCGCTCTATATTTAAAGACAAATTAGATCACATACAACACTGTCTTATTGATAACATTTGGCACATTCCAACCATTCCTGACAACTCTAAACATAAGATAGCAGTTATAAATGCTTTAACAAACTATTTTCTAACAACCATGCAAAAGTCAATAGGTAATAAATTATCTTGTTATGTAATTTTCTCTGGACCACAAGCTGGGGTATATGCTACATGGAAAGAAACAAATATAGTCATACAAGGCCTAGAACATCCTTTCTTTAAAGGATACTATTCACTTGAAAAGGCTTTTAATACTGCTAAAGCCCAACTTGGTGCTAATTTTTTATTAGTACTTTATTAAAAACAACAACCATGATGACAAACCCAACCAACTTACAAACTGAAGAGACTCCTACATATGCACAAATTACTGAAGGAACTCATTGGTCTCCTTCCTCTTCTACAGCATTAATAGACAAAAAGCCACAACAGTCTAACTATTTAACACTGGCCCAATTAAAAGAACAAGCTGTTACAACCTTCGCTCAAAGAACATCTGCAGCTCATATATTGAGCTTGCCCAATACCATACCGGAGGACATCAACTCTTACATTCAAAACTTAGCAGAACAGTCTATATTACAAATCTTTATTGAATTATATGAAACCTTAAAGGCCTTCTATAAAAATCTCCCTCCTAGGATAACTATTATCTATGAAGTAAAATTTGGCCCAAAACTCAAATGTCAGAAAATTGGCCCAACCTGTGAAGACTCTGCTAAATATGGATGTCCATGCTAGCTGTTATATTCCTTCCGTAAAGTCAACTTAGACTATGAAAAGTATAAAGCAACCTCTTACAAAGGAAGGCTTATTACTCCTTTTCTTCTAATGGACTATGGACTGCTTTACAAAGTTTGGATACATGATCCAGATTCTGTCAAAGATTTTTCTAAAAAGCTTGGTACTATTATTTCTATGGCCCTAGAAGAAGAAGAAACGTTTGTCGTATGCACTTTTGCCAGTTCTCCACCTGAATGGCTTAACCTTAATATTGAACCAGCTAAACATCTGGTTAAGCTTGACATCAATGAAGTTGGAGGTATTCAGACGAAACTTGAAGATTATCCTTCTCACCCAGATCTTAATTGGGAAGTTCCTCCTACTATTAGAGATCAACTAAAATATTTGAGAGCATCAGTACAAGGAACTAATTGGGCTTGGGACCGTTTGACAGATCTAGACAATTACTTCCTAGTAGGAGAAACTTATACTGAAAAAATCTACTAGCCAAAAGATATGGGTACTAGATTCTTCCGTTTCTCCTTTAAAATACAACACACAACTTTGCTTCAACATTATCAAAGAAAAACTGAAAGATACTGCTAGAAGCGACTAGCCAGCTCTGTCCTCTCAGCTAGAGCATATAGAGCAGCACTCCACAGAAGTATGCAGTCAGACTTAGCTAGAACCTGACAAACTCCCTCTCTGGACCTTACAAGTGACAATAACCTAGATAACCTAATGGAGACTTAATGACAATATTGCCCATGAAACGTCATTTATGATGCCCTTTTCCATTCATACAACACTACAGCAATATTTACTAAAAACATCATCCATGACATTTTTTTTTTATTCCTCCAATAGTATGTCTACCCAACAAAAATGCAGCAATCTGTCCCTCACTAAGCCTTCTTTTGCCAGACCATCCTTTTTCCCATCTCTTGCTGCTTTCCACCTATCCCTCACCAAGCCTCCTCTTTCCCGACCCCTCTCTTCTCTTCTCTCCTTGATTTCCTTCTTCTCCATGCAAACACTCTCTCCTTTGCCTATAAAAGGCCCCCAAACCTCTCCTTTTGGGGCATCCACTTCTCCCACTGCCATCGCTACTGTCCAAATTCCCCCTGTGTTCTTCAAGTGTGCTCAAGTGTGTTTGTAAGTTTTCTTTATAAGCTATCTTTATGTACAAATATGTAACTATCTCAATTTTTTGGTTGTAATTCCCTATAAAATTCTTCGCTAAATAAGATCTATGCTTATTTTTATGATAAACTGAGTTTACTAACAAAGATATTTTGTCTATCTTTTCTTAGTTCTTTTCCTTAACCCTTATCTTAGTAACCAATAGGTGAACAGTAACTGTATCAGGAATAACCAAAATCATATAAGACTTGTGCGGGCTAAGTAAGAAGGGTATCTTTAACCCAAAATCTTATGCATAAGCTAGGGCAATGGTTAAACGGTGAGATCCTGAACATGTGAGGCTCCTTGGAAAATAAACAAGAATAGAAAGCAGAGTAAGCATAAAAAAAGTAAAAAATTCAGTATCAGCATCATTACATTACTGTTGTTATTATTTATTTTATTGCTACAATTCACTACTACTACACTTTCCTTTCTACTATTTACTTTACTGTTTACTATCACTATTACTATTTACTATTGACTTCTAGAAGAAGCATAAAAATTGCATCATTATATTATTGCTGTTATTATTTATTTTACCGCTGCAATTCGCTACTACTACACTTTTCTTTCTACTATTTACTTTATAGTTTACTATTTACTATTTACTGTTAACTTCTAGAAAAAGCATAAAAATTTGGTATCAGAGTCTTAAAACCCTTCAGGACCTTACAATTTATGAACAAAATATAATTTAAAAACACTCATTATGAAGAAGCTATTGATTTCTCTCAATAATTTGCTAAAAGTAAAAAACACCGGTTATAGTAACGTTGCACTAGTAAATCAAGGAGATCAAATACTAGTACAACAAAATAACACAATATTAGTACTACTTACTTTCTTACATTATAGGCACATGGTATTAGAAACTCAACTTTTACCCTTGAAAATCATATCTATAAAAAAAACCCCACACAAGCGATCTAAAAGAAGCCATAGAAAGCATAAATAAAGATCTTAGTAAATTGTCTTTAGGAAAAATAATTATCCAACGAGAACCTACTACTTATAAGTTTCTTACATACAAGACCCAAGACCTCATTCCAAATGGATCTACAAACAAAGACACAAACTGAAAGTTTTTCTGGACTATCACAAACATTAGGACAACCAAATAGAAACTTATCTGTGATTCCTAGGAGATCATCGACAAATATTGCTACTTATAAATTAGAAGAACTTATAGATATTGAACATAATTTAGATACCTTTTCTGATGATCAATTAAATATCTTAAATCCAAGAAGAATAAATAATCAAGGACTATTATCCTTCTCCACATCTCTATAGACATCACAGGACACAACCACTTCATCTACCAAATAGAGGTGGAGAAAGATTTACATTCATGACTGAAGAATCGGCAAGAACACTTTTGCAAAGAAAACATCACTACATACATTTAGGACTAATAGTGTTTAGCCTAAGAGGACTTACTAGAAAAAGCATAGGAGATAAAGTATCTTTAGTCCTTTACGTCTCAAGATTTTTTGACAATGATAAGGTAGTTATTGGACTCATTGAAGTAGATATGAATAGCAATTTAGGAATTATATATTTCTATCCAAACTTCAATATAACAATCCCAGACTTTATAGAACATATTAAAATTTCAGTACAAGCCAAAGGGTATGGAGAATTTCAAAGACATAATATCCAAAATAGACATAATCTTTCTAGAAAAAATAATGACAAATATTAACAATAGTTTTAAAGTTCAAATTACTAATGTTATTGAAACCCTTACTACAAAAGACATTTATTTCCTCAAATCTAAGGACTTTTCATCTACTTTACTTGCCAGATTAGATTGGACTCTTAATTTGGAGCTAAGCGCTAAACCACAAACTTTACAACCAATGGAATCCATTATTTATAAAGATAGATACGGTAGCTCCATAGTAAGATTTCATAATTACAAACCCTTAATATCACAAGAAGAAGATCATGAAGAAAATCAAACTAATATGAACTTAATGTGTGTGTGTGTGTATATATATATATATATTAATTTTAATATCCGTTTGTTGAATGATGATAGTTGGGTGGAAAGAATAAAAATTATTAGTATAGAAGATATCGAATCATTTAATAGGTATGAGTATAGGGATGGATATCCGAAATCCGAGGGGTATTGGGATGGAGGATATGAAATTTGACCCGAACCTAACCCATTGTCATTTTTATTTGCTGCTTGTGCTCCTGTTGAACCTCCTTCCGTATGACGTGGGGTCGTTGTAGGAGGGTCTTTAATGGAGCAAGGATCCTCTGATTCACTTTTTGTGGACTAGGGGATGGTCCATAATGTAATTGTGGTCGGATCGTGGTTGCGATTCAATTGTAATTAGTTGTTATCCCTCTCTGGATTCACCTTCCCATCCATGTTATAGTTTGGATCAGGGTGGGTTGTTGGAGGCTGCTCAAAGGCCTCCAGCGATGGATGGGTGGTCGGACTGCCGGGCACCGAGCGGGGGGTGACCTTTGGGCGTCCTCCGACCATCCACCCTAACCCAAATTATAACCTAGGTGGGAAGGTGAACCTAGGGTGAAATCATAACAAATTACGGCTGAATCGCGATCACGATCCTACTACAATTACATTGTGGATTATCCCCTCCAAACAAATGGACCAGAGGATTTAGTCTTATCTTTAATTTAATGTGATGGTTCTACATCTTTTAAATGTTGATTATGGTCTCATAGAGTCTCTATCCTCTTTGGTACATCTATGATATCATTAAATGTCTTTCTACTTTGTCTAATAACAAATTTTATGCTGTTTAAACTTATTTAATCAGGTAACCAAGTTAAGATAAGTCTAACTTAAAATAAATCAAGTTGTTGAAATAAGTATTAAGGTTTGACTAAATTTTTTTTTACGAGCTTAAACTTAGTTCGTTCAAATGTTATTGAGCTCTTAATAATAAGACTATTTGAAACTTTTGTATTTTGAAACTCATTTGATTGATTAGTAAGCAAGCTTATTTGTTAGTTTTTATAGTTTTTTTTGTTTATTTATAGGTTTGATAAGAGTTGTATTTGTTCACAAATAGTTTATAATCTCCTTCATAAACATCAATAACTCGAGCACATATATTTTTAAAATTGTTCAATTATTACCAAACTAAACACTAAATTTGCTCCTCCACCAAACTATACACCAAAGCTTTGCGACTATAGTTAAAAGTTAGAAAGAAATGTAAATCGAGACTATATATGCGTATTCATTTTCAAAGATATTAGCTAAGACGAAGTCAGGAATTTTATATCGAGGAGGCGAAAGGTATATGTTTATGTTGAGGGGAGGCGGTCGTATCATTGCCTCTCATTCATCTCTCCTTTATCGTCTATTCTTATACCCTATACACCTATTGGGATTCAATCAAAGTCCCACATTAGAAATATTTGGTAAAGATCATGGGTTTAAAAGGATGTAGGATATCTCTATTGGCATGAGGTCTTTTGGGTAGATTCCAAGAGCAAATCCATGAGGGCCTAGGCCCAAAGTAGACAATATCATATCATTGTGGAGATATATGAATATCTTTTGGGCATAACAAATGGTATCAGAGTCATGGTCCAGACCGGATGCCATGTGGGGTGGCCTTGAACGAAGTTAAGGGTAGGCCCGAAGCTGGTCATGAGTGACTAGATGCTCGTGGGGAGACCCGGAGCAAGTCAAGATAACCGGATGCTTGTTGGGGGCTCAGAGCAGGTCAGAGTGACCGGATACTTGCAGGGGACGAGTAGGTTAGGGTGATCAGATGCTCATGGGGAGGCCTGAAACAAGTCAGGTTGACCGGATACTCACAGGGAGACCTAGAGCAGGTCAAGGTGACCAAATACTTATGGGGAGGCGAGTAGGTCAGGGTAACCAGATGCTCACAGGGAGGCCCAGAGTAGGTCAAGCTTGACCGGATGCGGATACTCACGGGGAGGCCCAAAGCAGGTGAGGGTGACAGGATGCTGGCGGGGAGGCCCAGACTATGAGAGTAATTATGGTCCTTTATTTGAGGGTAGGCCCGGAGCTGGTCATGAGTGACTGGATACATGTGGGGAGGCTCAGAGCAGGTCAAGGTAACCGGATGCTCATTGGGGGCTCGAAGTAGATCAGAGTGACTGAATACTTACAGAGAGTGAGTAGTTCAGGGTGACCGGATGCTTATGGGGAGGCTCGTAAGTATCTGATCACCCTGACCTACTTCGGGCCTCCCCATGAGCATTCGGTCACCCTGACCTACTTGCCCCTACAAGTATCCAGTCACTCTGACCTATTTTGAGCCCTCGATAAGCATCCAGTCACCTTAATCTGCTCCGGGCCTCCCCACGAGCATTCGGTCACTCATGACTAGCTCCGGGCCTACCCTCAACTTCGTTCAAGGCCACCCCACATGAAATCTGGTCTAGATCATGGCTCTGATACCATTTATTGTACCCAAAGGATGTCCACATATCTCCACAATAGTATGATATTGTGGAGATATGTGGGCATCCTTTAGGCACAACAAATTGATATCAGAGTTACAAGTTTTGATGGATTTCTTCAACATGTCAGGGATGACTTCTATGAAGTTTGATATGGTGAAGTTTGACGAAATTGGAAACTTCGGATTATGGCAAAGAAGAGTTAAGAACTTGTTGGTACAACAAGACATGGTGAAGGCGCTAAGAGAAAGGAAATCGGAAAGCATTGAGAGATCAGATTGGTAAGAACTTCAGGCGAAGGCAGTAGCAGCAATCAGGCTTTGTCTTACGAATGATGTGATGTACTATGTCATGAATAAGGAGTCACCGGTGGCAGTTTGGCAAAAGTTGGAAAATTGGTACATGTCAAAGTCATTAACAAACAAGCTGTATCTCAAACAGAAATTATTTGGGCTGAAGATGACAGAAGGAACCCGATCTGAGCCAGCACATCAATGAATTCAACTAGATTGTAAGTGATCTGAAGCAGGTTGATATGAAAATCGAAGATGAAGACAAGGCGCTGATGTTGTTGAATTCTCTACCTTCATTTCCTACGTACGAGAATTTGGTTACTACTTTGATGTGGGGTAAGGAAACTCTCAAATTGGAGGAAATCATAAGTGCGTTGTTAGGTTTTCACAAAAAGAAGAAAACAAATGATGAAATTTCTCAAGGAGAAGGACTTATGATAAATAGCAACCAAGAGCGTGGTGGAGCAAATCTCGACATGGATATGACAACAACAATAAGGCTCGTTCTAAGTTGAGAAGGAAGAAGGTGATCACGTGCTACAAATGTGGAGGTAAAGGTTATATCAAGAGAGATTGTCTAGAGATAAAGAAATATGTTGTAGATAACAAAGGTAGTTCAGTATGTTGGACCGTGATCGTTCGATAGAGGGGGGGGGGTGAATATCGATTACAAATATTCGAAAAGTAAACACAGCGGAAAAGTAAAACAATGCAATGCTAACACAAGAACCAATTTTACTTGGTTCGGAGCCTTTGGCGACTCCTACTCCAAGGTCCGCACACAAGGGTGCTTTCGTTGGGTAATTCACTAGCAATTCGAAGAATGTTACAATAAAGAATTACAGGAATGCTAATAAGAAAATTAATACCGACAAACTGAAAAGAAGTAAACTGAAGACAGTGCTTTTTCAGAGTAGCCTCGCGGCGTCGCAGGAGCATAGTAGAACAGTCTGAGAGTTTTGAGTTATTGTTCTGAGCTCCGCCTTTGACCCTCCTTATATAGGAGGCTCGGGGTGCCCCGGATCCCTTCCGGGTGCCCTGGTGTGACGTGGTAGTCCCAACCAGCGAGCTCCACGTGTCAAAGCCGCGAACAGGATAGAATTCACCTTCGGGTGCTCGGATCCCCTCCGGGCGCCCAGGCCACCTTTCTCCAAAGAACATCTTCTCCTGCAAGACAAGGTTTGTCCGAGGCAAATAGATAATGTATATCCTGCAAAACAAAGTGTTAGCATAGTTTATAAGTTCAACATGAAGAGTATGACTTAGATTCCGTCTTTCCGAGACCGGAATCTAGTCACGATCTCGACTTAGATATCCGAAATTGATCTAAGCCGGATCGACGCCGAATGTTCCCTTCCTGGGAACGCGTCCTCACAGTCACTCCCTTCCAATGACTTACCTTTACTCACCTGCCAGACGTCCGGTCAGCCCTTCGACCCGTCTGGAATTCTCGCCAGCTATCTGGTCAGCCCGTCGACCTAGCTGGACTTCGTGCCAAGCGTTCGGTCAGTCCGTCGACCCGCTTGGACTTCGTGCCAAATGTCCGGTCAGCCCGTCGACCCATTTGGACTTCGTGCCAAGCGTCCGGTCAGCCCGTCGACCCGCTTGGACTTCGTGCCAGACATCCGGTAAGCCCGTCGACCTGTCTGGACTTCGCCTGCACACTCGATCAGAATGTTAGATAATGACAAACCTAACTTAACCTAATTTGTCATTCATCAAAACCTAAGTTAGACCGTTATTGCTAACTACACCAACAATCTCCCTCTTTTTGATGAAATGACAACTTGATTAAGTTAGTGAAAAATATGCACGTAACAAAACCAGCATGATTTTTAAGGTTTAAGTTAGTTTTTAACTTTGACATTTTGTTTGCTCTAACTTAACCACATATCCCTCCCCCTTTGGCATTCATCAAATAAGGACAAAAGTCAAGCAATCAAAAATACAGAATACAGACAAAGTAAAAGTTGAAGAAATGATTTCAAGTCAACTTGGGGGAGTTTTAAATGTCACCATATAGTAACTTAACTTTTGGAAAATAATTTTTCAAGCATGAGTTTTTAAAACCAAGGTTTCAAGATCAAGGTTTAAATTTTCAAAATGAGTTTCAACTTTGAAACACTTTTCAAACATAAGTTTTCAAAATCAAAATTTCAAAGCTAAGTTTGAAAAATCTACTTTTTCAAAACTAATTAAAATTGTTCAAAATAAGTTTGTAAAAGAATCAGTTTTCAAAACCTTAGTTTATAAAATCCAATTTAAAACTTAGTTTATAAAAGCTAGTTTTTTTTAAAAAAATTCAAACATAAGTTTTCAAAATCAAAATTTCAAAGCTAAGTTTGAAAAATCTACTTTTTCAAAACTAATTAAAAATTTTCAAAATAAGTTTGTAAAAGAATCAGTTTTCAAAACCTTAGTTTATAAAATCCAATTTAAAACTTAGTTTATAAAAGCTAGTTTTTTTTAAAAAAATTCAAACATAAGTTTTCAAAATCAAAATTTCAAAGCTAAGTTTGAAAAATCTACCTTTTCAAAACTGATTAAGATTTCTCAGCACTAAGTTTGTAAAACCTTCAAATTTCAAAAACCTTAGTTTCAAACTCAAAACTGAAAAAATTTGAGAAAAAACATTATTTTTAAAGTGAATAAAATAATTTGGGTACTAAAAGTAGGTTGATTTAATCCTCCCCCTAAATCTAACATTCAAAATAGTTGTCTAACCAATTAGGTACTTACTGACTATCAGAAGATAGCAGCTTTCACTTGGTTAGTCAAGTTAAGTACATTGTAATCAGTTAGTGTTTGACTAAACTGAATAATTTAACTTGATCAATGTCTGTTTGGTATTTAATGTCCAGACTTATGTCGATGCACTAATATAAGCATCTTAAGTCCAGACAATCTGCCTATGCATCTCACCCCTTTCTATGTTCGTCAATCACAAGCAAGGTAAAACTAGGGTGTTGGTGAGATGCTCAAATACTAATCCTAGGGGAACATGATTTCTAAGGGATTGACCTAGTCTAAAAATCTTTTTGAAATTGTACAAATAGGAGAGTTTTGAAAAGCAATTTTAACCTAGGATTTAGAACAATCATTTTTGAAAATAATTTTGAAAATCCTAGTCTATTAAACGCATCCCTAATTTTCTACGTAAATTGCTAAATTCACTTTCAGGGAGTGGTTTTGTGAATATGTCTGCTAAATTTGACTTGGACTCGATGTATTTGAGTTCAATGTCACCTTTAGTAACATGATCCCTGATAAAGTGATGCCTAATTTCAATGTGTTTAGTTCGGAAATGATGCACTGGATTTTTTGTTAGGTTAATTGAACTAATATTATCAATTAAAACTTTTACATTTGTAAGGTTTAAGTTAAAATCTTTTAAGGTGTGAATCATCCATAATAATTGTGCAATGCACTCTCCTATAGCTATATATTCTGACTCGGTTGTGGATAAAGCAACACAGTGTTGCTTTCTACTAAACCAGCTGACAAGTGATGGACCCAGTAGTTGACACCCACCACTTGTGCTTTTGCGGTCTAATTTGCACCCGACATAATCAGAGTCAGAATATCCTAACAATTCAAAGTTATTGGTTCTGGGATATCAAATTCCTACATTTGTTGTTCCTTTAAGGTATCTAAAGATTCTTTTGACTTGAGTCAAATGAAATTCTTTAGCACAGGTTTGGTATCTAGCACACATACTAACTGCAAATAAAATATCTGATCGACTTGCAATTAAGTATAGTAGGCTACCTATGACACTCCTATAGTATTTTAAGTTAACTGGTTTTCCATTGGGGTCATCATCTAAGATTGTGTTCACTGCCATAAGTGTTTTTATCTCTTTAGTATTTTCCATTCCAAATTTCTTAAGTAATTCCTTAGTGTATTTTTGTTGAAAAATATAATTTCCTTCATTTGTTTGATTTGTAATCCTAAAAAATAAGTTAATTTACCTACTAGACTCATTTCAAACTCGTGTTCCATTAGGCGTGTAAATTCATCTAAAAATTCTGAATTTGTTGAACCAAAGATTATATCGTCTACGTAGATTTGAGCTATAAAAATATCTTATTTTATTAACTTGACAAATAAGGTAGGGTCAATTTGACCTTGGTTGAACCCTTTAGAGATTAGGTAAGAAGTTAGTCTTTCATACCATGCCCTAGGTGCCTGTTTAAGTCCATATAACACCTTTTTTAATTTGTAGACATAGTCAGGGTGTTCTAGATTTTCAAACCCAGGTGGTTGTCCTACGTAGACTTCTTCTTTTATTAGTCCATTTAGGAACGCAGATTTAACGTTCATCTGATATAATTTGAACCCTTTGTGGGTTGCATAACTAAGTAACATTCTAATGGATTCTAATCTGGCTACCGAGGTATAAGTTTCATTATAGTCAAGTCCTTCTACTTGACTGAACCCTTTAGCAACTAGTCTAGCTTTATTTCTAGTAATTTCCCCAGTTTCACTTAGTTTGTTTCTAAATACCCATTTTGTTTCTATTACTTTCTTGTTTTTGGGTGGTGGTACTAAGTCTCAAACTTCATTACGCTCAAATTGAGCTAGTTCTTCTTGCATAGCTATGACCTAGTCTGGGTCAAGTAGGGATTCAGCTATGATTTTGGGTTCAATTTTTGAGATTAATGATATTTAGCTTGGATTTCTAAAGGATGACCTAGTTTGAACCCTTAGGTCTGAGTCGCCAATTATTTGATCAGTTTGATGGTTACGGTTGACTCTTATAGTTCTAGGATGTTGATTCTCTTGAGGTTGATCTTCTTCTTCATGATTTAGGGGTTGGTTGGTTCCTTCAGAATTGTTTTCTTGAATAAATTCAATTGGTTGAGTTTGTTTTAGGTTTTCGTTGGATTCTTCAAATTTCACATTGGTAGTCTCTTCAATCCTTAAGGTAACCTTATTATAAACTCTGTAGCCCCTACTATTTAGGGAGTAACCTACAAAAATTCCATTTTCTATTTTAGAGGTGAATTTTCCTAAATGTTCTCTTGTGTTTAGGATGAAGACTAGACACCCAAATACTCTAAAGTATTTTATATTGGGTTGTTTGTTATAGTAAATTTCAAAAGGGGTTTTGTTGTGCATTTTATTTAGTGTTGTTGTATTTTGTACGTAGCAGGTTGTACTAACAGTTTCTGCCCAAAAATACTTAGGTAGATTATATTCATTTAGCATCGTTCTGGAAGCTTCAAGTAAGGTTCTATTTTTTCTTTCTACTATTCCATTTTGTTGGGGGGTTTTTGGACACGAAAATTCGTGATGATATCCGTTTTCAAGACAAAATTTACTAAAATTATGGTTTTTAAATTCTCCCCCATTGTCGCTTCTAAGTCTTTTAATTTTGATATCTTTTTCATTCTCAATTTGTTTACAGAAATTTGTAAATATTTCAAAGGTTTCATCTTTATTTTTTAAGAATTTTACCCAAGTGAACCTAGAATAGTCATCTATTATTACTAGACAGTATAGGCTTCCATTTATTGATTTGACTCCATGGGAGTCAAATAGATCTAAGTGTAAAAGTTCTAATATTGAATTGGTTTGTGATTGATTAGTTGGTTTGTGGGTAGATTTTGTTTGTTTACCTTGTTGACAGACATTACATATGGTTGAATCTAAGTTAGGTAATTTTGGTAGACCTCTAACTAATCCATTTAGTCGACTTATATTTCTAAAATTTGTGTGTGACATTCTTCTATGTCATAACCAGGTTTCTTCTTTTTGTGTTAAATAACACTTAATTGAAGAAGTGGTTAAGTTAATTGCATAGATGTTGTCTTTTCTAAACCCTTTTAGGCTTATGTTAGGGTTGTCTAAGTGTTTGATTAAGCATTCTGTAGATAAAAACCTAACCTTATACCTAGTATCACATAATTGACTGATACTCAAAAGATTATATTTGAAATTTTCAACAAGTAAAACATTTGTAATAATAAAGTCAATTTTTAGTTCGATATTACCTATACCAATTACCTTGAGTTTGCCGTTGTTTCCAAAGGTAACTGTTCCTAGGCTTTTGTAGGTGAGTTGAGTGAATTTTGTGTGATCTCCAGTCATATGTTTGGAGCACCCACTGTCCAAAATCCACTTAGTTTCCTACAGTAGGTAGGAGTTGAGGTTAGTCTAAATTTTGGACTTATAGTCATTCTTTGATGCAAGTAAGTTGAATAATTTTTTTAAAAAAAATTTAAGTTTAATTTTTAAAATAATTTAAAAGTAAAAAAAAAATTAGTTTAATTTTAAAATAATTTAAAAGTTAAAAAAAATTAAGTTTGATTTTTAAAATAATTTAAAAGGTAAAAAAAATTTAAGTTTAATTTTTAAAATAAAAAAAAATTGGGTTTAATTTTTAAGTTAAAACAACGTTAAGTTTAATTTAAAATAATTTTTAAGTTAAAAAAAATTTTAAGTTTAATTTTTAAAATAATTTAAAAGAAAAAAAATTTAAGTTTAATTTTTAAAATAATTTAAAAAAAATTAAGTTTAATTTTTAAGTTAAAACAAAGTTAAGTTTAATTTAAAATAATTTTTAAGTTTAATTTTTAAAATAATTAAAAAAATTGAAATTTAATTTTTTAAAAAATTTAAGTTTTAACTTTTAAAATAAAATTTTTAAGTTAAAAGAAAAATTAAGTTTAATTTTAAAATAATTTTTAGAAAAAAAATTAAGTTTAATTTTTTAAAATAATTTTTAAGAAAAAAAATTTTAAGTTTAGTTTTTTTTAAATAAATTTTTAAGTTTTAAAAAAATTTAAGTTTAGTTTTTTTTTATTTTTTAAATAATTTTTTTTAAAAAAATTAATTTAATTTAATTTAATTTAATTTTAATTCAATTTAATTTAATTTAATTTAATTTAATTTAATCTAATTTTAATTTAATTTAATTTAATTTAATTTAATTTAATTTATTTTTAAAGTAAATCCTTAGTCATCTCACCCGATCTATGTTTTCAATCAGGGAATCCTATAATTTTGTGAGATGAATTAGGTTCAATTTTAGGGTTTGTTTTTAACTTGTATTATATTCAGGTTTAGCTTTGGGTTCAACAAATAGGTGTTCTCTGGATAAACTTCTGGGCTATGGTGAGTCACTTGGATATCATTAGAGTAACCATGCCTTTGAGGTTTTCCAAATAGTCCTATCCACTGGACTTAGTACAAAACCTTGGTCTAACTGATTAGGATCCATAAAGGGTAGCTTCGGTCAATTCCACTTAGCCAAATGCACC
This sequence comes from Zingiber officinale, assembly GCF_018446385.1. Classification (NCBI taxonomy): domain Eukaryota; kingdom Viridiplantae; phylum Streptophyta; class Magnoliopsida; order Zingiberales; family Zingiberaceae; genus Zingiber; species Zingiber officinale. The sequence goes on along the minus strand of NC_055989.1, from coordinate 108,537,054 downwards.
AGGTCGAAGTCATATCTTCCTAGACATGCATAGACTAAGCTTCCCTAATGTACTATCATCCAAAATTTCACCAGTACAATTTTTCAAGTTAAACTTGAATCCTTTTTAACTAGTCCTAATTACCCTGCCAGGTATGTTAGTTTTGGAGGTGCCAGCTATTCTGGAGCCTCCCCCTTAATTAATGGTCGTTAATTTAATTTTTAGTTCTAGGTTTATGTCTATTTCTTTTATAATTATACTTTACTTGGTGATAGTTTAAATTTTGGTGAGTTCTAATATTTTTAGATTTTAAGTTTTTTGGTTTAGGTTTGTATTCTGTTTTTTGATTTGGTTTATTTGACTTTACGTAATATATTTTATCTTTAGGGATATAATATTGGTTAGGTCCTATTTGCGTGGTCAAACACGCTTTCGGAACCCAGGCTTTATTTGTTGGTTTGTATTGGGTTATTAATGATTTAAAAGTTTTATTTGAGTTCGACTTATATCCTAGTCCGGTTTTATTATAACATGCTTTTTGATTATTTAGGATTAAGTCTAAATTTTTTGATCTGGTAGTAAATTTTTCTAACATATTTTTTAAATTATTAATTTCTAATTTTAATGATGAATTCTCCTCCTCAAGTGTTAGATCTTGAGTTGGTTTATTATTTACAACTTGTTCCTTGAGGATTTGATTTTCCTCGAGGAGCAATTTGTTTTCAGTTTCTAATTTAACTAACTTATTATTTAAGCAGGAAATAATTTTTAAAAACTTTCGATTTAAGGTTAGGAATACCTCTTCGGAACCTTCGGAAACGAGTACAGACTCGTGGCTCGATTCGGGTTCGGACCCGTCTTCCGATTCGTCTTCCGACTCAGCTTCGCGGGCCATCAGCGCGAGGTGGCTCTGGTGCTTCTGATCTTCTGCCTCCGATTCGTCCGAGGAGGAGTCGTCCCACGTCGCTTTGAGGGCCTTCTTTTTGGTCGGCTTTGGTTTGTCGATCTTCAGTCTTGGGCACTCGTTCTTGTAGTGCCCCCTTTTTGTTGCATCTGAAGTATGTCACGTTCCTTGAATCGGCTGGTGAATTGATCTTCTGTAGATCCTTCTTGCTGAAGCTTCTCTTCCTCCTGGTGAACATCTTCCTTACCAGGTTCACCAGGTGTTCTTCATCTTCAGAGCTCTGGTCAGAGTCTTCTTCAGGTTCAGCCTTGTTCTTCTTGGAGGAACCTGCATATAAGGCAATACCTTTCTCGGCCCCAGTGTTAGTCTGCTCATGTAATTCCAATTCACAAAACAGTTCATCTAATTTAAGCTTAGTTAAATTATTAGAAATTTTGTAGGCATCCACTATGGATGCCCACAAACTATTACGTGGAAATGCATTTAACGCATACCTGATAAGGTCTCTGTTGTCCATCTGGTGGCCTATTGCGTGGAGCCCGTTGAGGATATCCTTGATCCTCGCGTGCAGCTGACTCGCTGTTTCTCCTTCCTGCATTTTTATATTAAATATTTTATTTAATAATAAGTCCCTTTTTGTTACCTTAGTGTCGCTGGTTCCTTCGTGCAACTCGATCAATTTATCCCACAGCTCTTTAGCGTTTTGATGCGGTTCGACCCGGTTCAGTTCTTCTCTTGTTAGTCCACATTACAAAGTGTTAATTGCTTTGTTCTCAGTCGATGCCTTTTTCTTCATGTCCGGAGTCCACTGTTCCGGATCTAGTGGATTGTTAGAGTGTATACTAAAAGCCTAGCTTTTGGTATAAACATTTATCTAGAAATAAGAATCACATTGGTCAAATGTCTACATTTATGATAAATGAAGTTGTTCAATTAATTTATATTGTAGATAACATGGTGTGTGGTGTCACACACATAAGATCATGTTATCAGTACCTTATAAATTATAAACAGTAGCTCACGACCATAATGGAAAGGAACAAACCATTGGAAGGTCGTAGTGTAATTAGGTATTAGTTTATCTTAACTATATAATTACACTAGTACACTTAGAGTGTATTGAGTAGGACCATGAGAGGTCGTTTCTTTTATACTGACTTTATAAAGAAACAAAGACCTCAGTTATTATGGAAGTGTGTGCTCTTAATCCTAATATAATAACAAGCACATATATTTGATATTTATTTCTTTAATTTATCAATGGGTGAGATTTAGTTCGATGAATCAATAAACCCGATAAGTTGGGAAATGGTATCACTTATAGTGTGTGTTGTTGATTATAGAAGGAAACTGTGTCCTAGAGATACTAGGTTGATAATGTCCTCAAGAGGAGCTCATAAGGATTGTCATGTTAAACTCTGCAGGTGGACTTAGTCCGACATGATAATAAAGTTGAGTGGTATTACTCTTGGACTAAGATATTAATTAAATGAGTTGTCAGTAACTCACTTAATTAGTGGACATTCGATATCTTAAACACAGGGAGACTAACACACTCATAATAAGAAGGAGCCCAAAAATGTAATTTGGGATTGGTGCGGTAGTTCAATAATAGTTCTCTAGTGGAATGAATTATTATTGATAAAATTAAGTTGTGTGTTCGGGGCGAACATGGGATGCTTAATTTTATCGGGAGACCAAAACCAATTCCTCCTCTCGGTCCCTATCGTAGCCTCTTATTTATAGAGTACTATACCCACCTATACCCACCTTCTATACCCACCAATAGGGGGCCAGCCAAGCTAGCTTGGGAACCAAGCTAGGGCCGGCCTAGGTATAAGATTGGGTGGTCGGCCTGAACCCAAGCTAGTGGGGGCCGGCCAAATTAAATTATAAAGGAATTTTAATTTTAATTTTTATTATGTGGAAGAAATAATTTATTAAAGAGAATTAAAATTAAAATATCTCTCTTGTAAAAGATCTACAAAAGATTAAAGAAAGAGATTAGATATCTTTCCTTATTTGTAGATTGGTGAGATATTTTATTTTCTCTTTAAAATTATTCACATGTTGATAAAATTAAAATTATAGAAATTTCATTTTATCAACCATGAAGAGATTTTTTAAGAGAAATTTTATTTTTTAAAATTTCCGGAAACAAATTAGGAAGTTTTAATTGTTGATTGAAACTTGTCCAATTTGTTCTTCATGATGTGGCCGACCACTTGAATTTAATTGGGGAAATTTTATTTTATTTTTCTCAATTAAATCATGTCAAGGAAATTAAGGAAATTTTATTGTAATTAAATTTCCTAATTTGCCTAGGCCAAGGAATATAAAAGAAGGGGTGATGGTGCCTTCATGAGATACAATCTCTATTATTTTCTCTCCCTCTTTTCCTTGGTGTTGTGGCCGGCCATCATCATCTCCCTCTCTTCCTCTTGTGGTGGCCGAACCTCTCTCTTCCATTGGAGCTCTTGTGGTGGCCGGATACTACTTGGAGAAGAAGAAGAAGAAGGAGAGAAAGCTAGCATCTCTTGGAGCTTGGTTAGTGTTTTGATCTTCTTCCTTGGTGAAGCTTCTTGATTGTGGCCGAACCTAGCTAGGAGAAGAAGAAGGCGGTTGGTGGTTTCTCATCTCGGAAGATCGTTGCCCACACAACGTCTGAGGTTAGAAGAGGAATACGGTAGAAGATCAAGAGGTTTTCTACAAGGTATAACTAGTAATTTTTCTTTCCGCATCATACTAGTTATTTATGGAAATAATACCAAATACAAGAGGCTTACGTTCTAGAATTTCGAATATGTTTTTCGATGTTGTGTTCTTTTGTTTTTTCTTTTCCTTTTGATTTGATTGTTCTTTTCGGTTAACCTAAAGTTATTTTAGGAAATTAAATATTAGGTTTCTATAAAAGGTTTTGTCTAGTCGGTGGTGGTTGCTCCCATATCCAAGAAGGCCGTGTGCCTCGCCACGTCAGTACTGGGAACCAATTATGGAAATTAATATTTAATGGAATTAATAACTTAAGGTGACTTGGGTCGAACGTGTTAAGTTCCGCAGGAGATCCAAGTCAAAACCTAAAAGAACAAATAGATTAAGTTTTGGATCAAACGTGTTAAGTTCCGCAGGCGATCCAAAATTTAATTTAAAAAAACACATGGTAGCTAGGAAAAGGTTCAGACCTTTGTACAAAATTTTTGTACAGTGGAACCTCTAGGTTTTCCGAGTAGCAACCAACAATTCCCGGAGTTGTCGATTGGAGGTCTGTAGGTTTTTGTGACGGTTAGCCATTGGTCGAAGTTCGTCTTGAGGTACACCTCCATTCGCTTCTTCCAGTACGAGAAATCATCCCCGTTGAAAAGGGGAGGTCACACTGTGCTGAAGCCCTCGATCTGCGACATTTTTAATCTGCACAAAAAAATAAATAGAGAGGTTCCAAGACTTGGTCTTGGATTAGTAGTGAGGGAAGAATTAAATAAAAATAACTAAATTGGTGTTGTACCAATTTAGATTTAATTACGACGGAAGGAGATTTCCAAAAAGGTAATAATACCAATTTGGAATTTTACGAAAAATCGAAATCCGAAAATAAAAAATTTAAAAACAAATCACCCCTTGTCTGATTGGTGGTTACACCAAATCAGAGCGGTACCTGCTCTGATACCACTTATTGGACCGTGATCGTTCGATAGAGGGGAGGGGGGTGAATATCGATTACAAAAATTCGTCGAATAAACGCAGTGGAAAAGTAAAACAATGCAATGCTAACACAAGAACCAATTTTACTTGGTTCGGAGCCTTTGGTGACTCCTACTCCAAGGCCCGCACACAAGGGTGCCTTCGTTGGGCAATTCACTAGCAATTCGAAGAATGTTACAATAAAGAATTACAGGAATGCTAATAAGAAAATTAATACCGACAAACTGAAAAGAAGTAAACTGAAGACAGCGCTTTGTCGGAGTAGTCTCGCGGCGTCGCAGGAGCACAGTAGAGCAGTCTGAGAGTTCTGAGTTATTGTTCTAAGCTCCGCCTTTGACCCTCCTTATATAGGAGGCTCGGGGCGCCCCGGAACCCTTCCGGGCGCCCTGGTGTGATGTGGTAGTCCCAACCAGCGAGCTCCACGTGTCAAAGCCACGAACAGGATAGAATTCACCTCCGGGCGCCCGGACCACCTTTCTCCAGAGAACATCTTCTCCTGCAAGACAAGGTTAGTCCGAGACAAATAGATAATGTATATCCTACAAAATAAAGTGTTAGCACAGTTTATAAGTTCAACATGAAGAGTATGACTTAGATTCCGTCTTTCCGAGACCGGAATCTAGTCACGATCTCGACTTAGATATCCGAAATTGATCTAAGCCGGATCGACGCCTAATGTTCCCTTCCCGGGAACGCGTCCTCATAGTCACTCCCTTCTAGTGACTTACCTTTACTCACCTGCCAAACGTCCGGTCAGCCCTTCGACCCGTCTGGACTTCTCGTCAGCTATCCGGTCAGCCCGTTGACCTAGTTGGACTTCGTTCCAAGCGTCCGGTCAGCCCGTCGACCCGCTTGGACTTCGTGCCAAATGTCCGGTCAGTCCGTCGACCCATTTGGACTTTGTGCCAAGCGTCCAGTCAGCCCGTCGACCCGCTTGGACTTCGTGCCAGACATCCGATCAGCCCATCGACCTATCTGGACTTCGCCTGCACACTCGGTCAGAGTGTTAGATAATGACAAAGCTAACTTAACCTAATTTGTCATTCATCAAAACCTGAGTTAAACCGTTAGTGCTAACCGCACCAACACGGTAAAGTCTGTAAACATAGTTGAAGAATAAAATTCAAAGAGCGGTGATGGAGATATGCTATTAGTTATGTCAAGTTCGGAGTAGTTGATAGATGCATGGATTTTAGACTCTGCATGTTCATATCACTGACTCCAAACAAGGATTGGTTTGACACCTATAGGGCAATGGATTCTGGTTCAGTGTTGATGGGAAACAATGCATCATGTAAAGTTATTGGCATAGGGAACGTCAGAATCAAGATGTTTGATGGTGTGATCAGAACTTTATGTGATGTCAGATATATACCAGAGCTAAGGAAGAACTTGATCTCACTAGGCACACTGGATAATATTGGTTGTAATTACAAATCAGTGAGCGGGGTGATGAAGGTCAGCAAGGGAGCTCTAATGATAATGAAAGGACAAAAGGTAGCAGGAAACATCTATAAGTTGATAGAGATTACAGTTGTAGGTGGAGCCGCCTCGGCGGAGTCTGAATTAGACAGTACTGTCTTGTGGCATATGCAGCTAGGGTATATAGGTGAACATGGGATGTTAGAACTTCACAAGAGAGATTTGTTGTAACGACCCGCCTTCTACTGGCTAGGCTGTAAGGCCGATCGTGACCTTATGCTGTCTAATTCATGTGCGGAAAACTGATCTAATGAAAATTTTACTGAACTAATGAATATGCTTCTGTTAATCGCTATACTATCTAAACTTAATGTTTAAACTACCCCTTGAATTTGCGGTGGCTATGCTAGGAGGGGTGTTCTAGGTCCTTGCTGTCGTCTGGAGCTGAACTAAGGTGGTTTCAGCTAGTACTAGGCCTCTGATCGATCCATGGATCAACCCAGCATGCTACTGTGCACGGAGACTACTTTGGATCGATCGGCTGATCGATCCAGGTTAGGCAATCGATCCAGTGATCGATTCAGGACCCTACTGTATGCGGGAACTAGCGTCTGGATCGATCGGCTGATCGATCCAGTGTGTCCAATCGATCCAGTGATCGATTCGACGACGCGCTGTACGCGGGTTCAACTCGGATCGACCGGCTGATCGATCCACAAACCTTCTGTTCGCGACAAAACTCGGCTGGATCGATCCAGACGCATTCTGTTCACGGGATAGCTGCCCAATCGATCGGTGATCGATTGAGAAGCCTCCGATCGATCGGTGATCGATCGGGGTTTCGATTTCACATCGGAACCTGATTTCAGCCTGGTTTGAACAGAAAGCTCATATACCAACTCTAAACTAACTGAAATGCATTCTAACAACAAATAACTAGCATTCTAAACATGGCATGGTGCATATTTCACTAGTTCATGACTTTTAAGCAAACTGAAATGCGAAAACTAAACATAATAAGGTTCAAATAGTCAAATTTGCTAAATCCCTAAGATCTTCATTCCAAACTCCTTTGCACACACACATCTTCATCGCATTGACCTCCAGCCTCCTCTAGTCCATCTTTCCTTTACCTTTATCTGCAGTATAAGGAAAAGAGTATCTATAAGCTTTCGCTTAGTAAGAAACCATCTACCTCACAAAACATGCATACGATGCAATTTATGTTTTAAAACATGCTATTTGAAACATATGAACATGGAACATGTAAGAGCATGGCATGGCATACAAGCAAACTAGTCATGGTAACAAGTGCTACTGTAAGCTATCGCATTGTATCAATAGAAAACTAAACTGATACAAACAAACTGAACGGAGCAAATGCTAACTAATGCTAGAGCTGCACTGAATTCACATAACTAATTGTGAGGTTTCGAAAACTATTTTAGTAGATAGATTAAAATAATAATAATCATGCTGCTGTTTGGGCCAGGCAACTGTACTTGCTATGCGTGCATCCCTAACTAGACCCGGGTTTGCAAGTCCTGAATTTAGTAAGGTTACTAAGTTATCTAAACCTAGGGACGACTATGGGAGCCCAACCCAATGGATATCTAATCCAGTACAGTGCCACTGAAAAGTAAAATACTGAACATAAGCTAATAACTCTTGTCCTACTCTTACTAGGTTGTCTAAACCCAGAACTAGGTTATCTGAACCTAGGGCAACTGTGGGAGCCCACCCATTGGACGTCTAGTCCATAAAAGCTGTAGCAAGACTGATTAAGCTGTAAAAAAAATGCTTCTATTGCATTTATCTAAGCTATTAAAATGCCTATGGTGGCATTTCACTGAGCTGAGCGTTTAATCAAACGCTTGGTGTGCGCTAATTTGCACCCTATCACTAAAAATCTGCATACGGCTAAAACAATGCATACAATTATACGACTAGCTACTTATACTGCAGGTGAGGGGTTTCTTACCTTCTGCTCTAATTTTCTTACGATTCTACTCGCTAGATTTCCGGAGAAGACGATCCTTTCGACAATCTTCTCGCGTCTACGCGTTCCTCTCACGGAGGGGAGCGTCCCCGTATCCAAGATGTCGCCAGAAGAAGCCCTTGGGACCCTAGGGATGGAGCCCTAGGTGTGCTTGTGGTTGGCGCCGAGAAGAGGAAGAGAAAGGAGAAGGGGCGGCGGTGAGGGTTTTTGGGAAAGGTAAGTCACGATACAAATTAAAACTCCTCACTTAATTCCCTTTTTATATTAAGGAATTAATTCGTCCAACTCTAGCTTAAATAAAATTGTTTCCCTTTCCTTTCAGCACGGCCCTGCTGGGTTCTCCTGGTTACTAGAGTTCACCTTAAGTCGTAGGACCCAATAGGTCTCGGGTTCAATCCCCGTCTAAGCTATTTTACGTTTCTATTTGTTTTTGCCACTTCCGCTACTCTAAAAATTCCATAAAAATATTCTAAAATTCCAGGAAAATCATAGAATATTTCTAAAATAACTTTGAGAATTTTCGGGCGCTACAATCCCCCATACCTTATAAAAAGTTCGTCCTCGAACTTAGAATAACCCTGGGTACTTCTGTCTCATACTAGCTTCTGTCTCCCAAGTTGCCTCTTCTGCTGTGTGATTTTGCCAAATGACTTTTACTAATGGTACCTCCTTGTTCCGTAATTTCTTAACTGCTCGGTCTATTATCTGAATAGGCTGACTATCATAGCTGAGGTCTTCGCCGACTGGTACCGACTGGGGCTCAATCACCTGGGTGGCATCTGAGATATGCTTCTTTAGCATAGAGACATGAAATACATTATGGATGGCTGACATTTCCTGTGGTAGCTCTAGCTCATATGCTACCTTGCCAACTCTTCTAGTGATAAGGTATGGTCCCACATATCTGGGACTTAGTTTGCCCTTCTTCCCAAAACGTATTACTCCCTTCATGGGAGCTACTTTGAGGAACACTGTATCCCCAACTGAAAACTCTAAGGGTCTGCGCCGTGTATCGGCATAGCTTTTCTAGAGGCTCTGAGCTGTCTCTATCCTCTGGCGGATCTGCTGTATAGCTGCTGTGGTATTTGCTACTAGATCTGTCTGAAGTTCTAGTTCTTTCTGTTCACCACTCTCATACCAGCAGATTGGAGATCTACACCTCCGCCCATAGAGAGCCTCGTAAGGTGCCATGCCGATGGTGGCCTGATAGCTATTATTGTATGCAAATTCTGCTAAACTCAGATATTTGCACCAACTTCCCTTGAAGTCTAGGGCACATGCTCGGAGCATATCTTCGAGTACCTGATTTACTCGCTCCGTCTGACCATCTGTCTGAGGATGGAAAGCTGTGCTGAACTTTAACTTAGTGCCCAATGATGTCTGTACACACTCCCAGAAGTGAGAGGTGAACCTACTGTCTCTATCTGATATAATGGTCCGTGGGACTCCATGTAGTCTGACGATCTCCTTGAGATATAACTGAGCTAGCTGTTCCATGGAGTAGGATATCCTGATAGCTAAGAAGTGGGCTGATTTGGTCAATCTGTCAACTATTACCCAGACGGTATCAAAACCATTTGTGGTTGTGGGTAGTCCCACTATAAATCCATAGAAATATCTTCCCACTTCCATTCTGGAATCTGGATAGGCTGCAGAACTCCGCCTGGTCTCTGGTGTTTTGCCTTAACTCTCTGGCAAGTCAGACAGGTACTAACATATCTAGCGATGTCTCTTTTCATCTCGGGCCACCAAAAACGTTTCTTTAGATCTTGGTACATCTTGGTGGAACCTGGATGCATCGCATAAGGAGTCCTGTGAGCCTCATCTAAAATCTTCCTCTTTAGTTCCTCCTGATCTGGAACACAGAGTCTATCACCGAAGTATAATATCCCACTGTCGGACACTCTGTATTCTCTACTTTCTGATTCTGCTAACCCTTGCTTGATTTTCTGAATTTCAGGATCCTGTTCCTGAGCCGTCTGGATGTCACCAAGAAGGGTAGATGCTAATGTCATAGTAGAGAGCTGTCCTACTATAAGTTCGAGACCAAAATCTGCGATCTCTTTCTGTAGGGGCGGTGACATGGCTGCTAGGGATAGTAAGGTAGCATCGGACTTCCTGCTAAGCGCGTCTGCCACCTTATTGGCTTTTCCTGGGTGGTAGAGGATGTCTATGTCATAATCTTTGACCAGCTCGAGCCATCTACGTTGTCGCATATTCAGATCCTTCTGAGTGAAGAAGTACTTCAGACTCTGATGATCTGTATACACTCTGCACTGAGCTCCATACAAGTAATGTCTCCAAATTTTGAGGGCGAACACCACTGCTGCAAGCTCAAGGTCATGAGTAGGGTAATTCTTCTCATATTCCTTGAGTTGTCTAGAGGCATAGGCAATCACCTTACCTTCTTGCATCAGTACTGCTCCTAGTCCCAATTTAGAGGCGTCACTGTAAATATCAAAGCTGTTTGTGTTTTCTGGTAGAGTCAAAATGGGAGCACTGGTTAATCTCCTCTTTAACTCGCTGAAGCTGTGCTCGCAGTCCTCTGTCCACTGAAATTTTCTGTTCTTTCTGGTAAGAGCTGTCAGTGGGGAGGCTATCCTGGAGAAGTCCTCTACAAACTTTCTGTAATAACCTTCTAGTCCCAAAAAGCTCCTGATCTCACTGGCGTTCTTGGGTCTTTTCCAGTTACTCACATCTTCTATTTACTGGGGTCTACCATGATACCATCCTTTGAGATGATGTGACCCAGGAAGGACACCTGATCTAATCAAAATTCACATTTCATGAACTTGGCGTACAACTGGTTCTGCTGAAGGGTCTATAATACTATTCTCAGGTGCTCTGCGTGTTCTTCCTGAGTTCCTGAATAGATAAGAATGTCATCAATAAACACGATAACAAATCTATCTAGGTAGTCCCTGAATACTCTGTTCATGAGGTCCATGAAAGTAGCTGGAGCATTTGTCATGCCAAAGGGCATGACTACGAACTCGTAGTGTCCGTATCTAGTCCTGAATGTTGTCTTGGGTATATCCCCTTCTTTAACTTTCACCTGATGATAACCTGATCTGAGGTCTATCTTAGATAACTACGCTCCTTTAGGCGATCGAGCAGGTCATCTATTACGGGAAGAGGATACTGTTCTTGATGGTGACTTGGTTGAGTGCTCTGTATGCGCAGGCTCCCGTCCTTCTTCTTCACAAACAACACGGCGCTCCCATGGTGAGTGACTAGGGCGTATGAAGCCTTTGTCAAGAAGCTCATGAGTTGCTCTGAAGTTCCTTCATTTCGCTAGAGCCATGCGATAAGGTGCTTTGGAGATAGGATTTGGGAATGAGTTCTATCTCAAATTCGGTGCTAGGCCTGGTAACTCTTCAGGGAAGACTGCTGGGTAGTCACACACGACTCGGACCTCTGCTAGCTGTTGGTCCTTGTCCTGACTGGCATTGACTACACGCTCTAAAAATCCCGTATATCCTGAATCTAACAATTTCTGTGCCTTCAAAGCTGAGAGAAATTTCTTCGCTCTTCTCTTTGGTTCTCCGATGTACTCGAATTGCACTTCTGCTTCAGGTTGGAATACGACTTTCTGTTTACGGCACTCTATAGAGGCACCGTATCTGATCAGGAAGTCCATTCCAAGGATGACGTCATAATCAGTCATATCTAGCACTATCAGATCACAAAAGAGTTCTCTGTCTGCTATCATGACTGACACTGCGTGGACGCCATAAATTCTCCGAAGGTAGCGTCGTCAAAACTGACCCTACTACTAACTTTTCGGCGAATGCCCTGGATATATAAGAATGGGTTACCCCAGTATCGAATAAAACAGTTGCACTTTGCTGTAAAATACTAATCTGACCTGTAACAACTATCGAGGCATTCGCTACGTCTTCTCTGGTTAAGGAGTAGATCCTTGCATTCGTCATAGCTGGAGGGGCTTCTAGTCTGCCTGGCTGATGTGAGGACCATCTAAAACGGCCTGCATCTGATGTAGCTGTGCTGGCTGTCCTCCATACTGTATCGGCTGTGGTTGAGGAAGACTTGTCTTGTTTGGGCATTGCTTAGCCATATGCCCTTCATCACATTCAAAGCATCCTCGTGTGCCCTTAAGACACTCCGGGTGAAATTTCCCACAAGTAGCACATTTGGGATAACTAGGTTGTTTCTTTGGCTGGTCCTCCTTTGGGTAACTCCACGGTTTGCGCTTGTTCTGGAGTTCCCTTTCGATTAGAGTGGCCTTGTTGTTTTGAGTACACGAGCCTCCTTGCCCTTTTGACTCGAGAGGACTTGCTTGCTCGGTGGTCAGAGCACTGCTGACTAGTTCTTCGGTGGTTTGCGGCCTATGAACGCCGCCAGCCACGTTCATTGCTATTTCCGGCCTCAGCATCTTGAGCATCAACCGGACTCGTTCTTTTTCTGTGCTGACTAGTTCGGGGCATAGACGAGCCAGCCTATTGAATTTCATCACGGCTTCCTCAACTTATAGGTTGCCCTGACGAAACTCAGTGAACTCGTCGTAATGGCGATTTGTGACCTGCATGTGAAAGAACTCCTCGAAGAATTCTTTCTCGAAGTCTGCCCATGTCATCTGGTTCACTGGGCGCTTCGCTCTGATTCTCTCCCACCACATATGTGCATCTCCTGTCAAGCAGAAGGAGGCGCACTTCACTTTTTCATGCTCTGGCCAGTCCAGAAGCTCCATCGTGCTCTCCAGTGTTTTGAACCAGGCTTGAGCATCCCATGGTTCACTGGTGCCTGAGAAGTTCTCGGGCTTGACTCTCTGCCACTGGATCAGAATGGCTTCTCTCTTTACCTCTGCTGTTGGGGCTGCTGGTGCTGCTGGTGCTGTAGGCTGGACTAGTGGGACCTCTATAACTACTGGGGTTGCTACGTTGGGTTTCGGGGTGACAATGGGAGTATTCTACTGATTAGCCTTTAAGGTGGCTATCTCCTGTTGCTGTTCAGCTAGCTGCTGCTGTAACTGAGCCACTAATGCCTCATGCTGGGGCTCAGTAGCTGGTACCCTTCTAGCTGGGCGTCCTCGTGCCATTTCTAAAGGAACAAAGGACATACATAACTAAAGCATCATGTTTACAGAGCTAATACTATCATGTTAGTTACTATCACAACTAAACATATTTCAGTTATCTACAAATATGAAAGCAATAAACATACAAAGTGAGAGGTATTCTTACTTGGAAGCTGCAGGTTCAATGCTGATGTGTGTGTAGGAAGTATGGAATTTTCTGCTCTGATACCACTCTGTAACGACCCGCCTTCTACTGGTTAGGCTGTAAGGCCGATCGTTACCTTATGCTGTCTAATTCATGTGCGGAAAACTGATCTGATGAAAATTTTACTGAACTAATGAATATGCTTCTGTTAATCGCTATACTATCTGAACTTAATGTTTAAACTACCCATTGAATTTGCGGTGGCTATGCTAGGAGGGGTGTTCTAGGTCCTTGCTGTCGTCTGGAGCTGAACTAAGGTGGTTTCAGCTAGTATTAGGCCTCTGATCGATCCAGCATGCTACTGTGCACGGAGACTACTTTGGATCGATCGGCTGATCGATCCAGGTTAGGCAATCGATCCAGTGATCGATTCAGGACCCTACTGTATGCGGGAACTAGCGTCTGGATCGATCGGCTGATCGATCCAGTGTGTCCAATCGATCCAGTGATCGATTCGACGACGCGCTGTACGCGGGTTCAACTCGGATCGACCGGCTGATCGATCCACAAACCTTCTGTTCGCGACAAAACTCGGCTGGATCGATCGACTGATCGATCCAGACGCATTCTGTTCACGGGATAAGCTGCCCAATCGATCAGCTGATCGATTGAGAAGCCTCCGATCGATCGGCTGATCGATCGGGGTTTCTGATTTCACATCAGAACCTGATTTCAGCCCTGGTTTGAACCGAAAGCTCATATACCAACTCTAAACTAACTGAAATGCATTCTAACAACAAATAACTAGCATTCTAAACATGGCATGGTGCATATTTCACTAGTTCATGACTTTTAAGCAAACTGAAATGCGAAAAACTAAACATAATAAGGTTCAAATAGTCAAATTTGCTAAATCCCTAAGATCTTCATTCCAAACTCCTTTGCACACACACATCTTCATCGCATTGACCTCCAGCCTCCTCTAGTCCATCTTTCCTTTACCTTTATCTGCAGTATAAGGAAAAGAGTATCTCTAAGCTTTCGCTTAGTAAGAAACCATCTACCTCACAAAACATGCATACGATGCAATTTATGTTTTAAAACATGCTATTTGAAACATATGAACATGGAACATGTAAGAGCATGGCATGGCATACAAGCAAACTAGTCATGGTAACAAGTGCTACTGTAAGCTATCGCATTGTATCAATAGAAAACTAAACTGATACAAACAAAATGAACGGAGCAAATGCTAACTAATGCTAGAGCTGCACTGAATTCACATAATTAATTGTGAGGTTTCGAAAACTATTTTAGTAGATAGATTAAAATAATAATAATCATGCTGCTGTTTGGGCCCGGCAACTGTACTTGCTATGCGCGCATCCCTAACTAGACCCGGGTTTGCAAGTCCCGAATTTAGTAGGGTTACTAGGTTATCTAAACCTAGGGACGACTATGGGAGCCCAACCCAATGGATATCTAATCCAGTACAGTGTCACTGAAAAGTAAAATACTGAACATAAGCTAATAACTCTTGTCCTGCTCTTACTAGGTTGTCTAAACCCAGAACTAGGTTATCTGAACCTAGGGCAACTGTGGGAGCCCACCCATTGGACGTCTAGTCCATAAAAGCTGTAGCACGACTGATTAAGTTGTAAAAAAAAATGCTTCTATTGCATTTATCTAAGCTATTAAAATGCCTATGGTGGCATTTCACTGAGCTGAGCGTTTAATCAAACGCTTGGCGTGCGCTAATTCGCACCCTATCACTAAAAATCTGCATACGGCTAAAACAATGCATACAAACATACGACTAGCTACTTATACTGTAGGTGAGGGGTTTCTTACCTTCTGCTCTAATTTTCTTACGATTCTACTCGCTAGATTTTCGGAGAAGACGATCCTTTCGACAATCTTCTCGCGTCTACGCGTTCCTCTCACGGAGGGGAGCGTCCCCGTATCCAAGATGTCGCCGGAAGAAGCCCTTGGGACCCTAGGGATGGAGCCCTAGGTGTGCTTGTGGTTGGCGCCGAGAAGAGGAAGAGAAAGGAGAAGGGGCGGCGGTGAGGGTTTTTGGGAAAGGTAAGTCACGATACAAATTAAAACTCCTCACTTAATTCCCTTTTTATATTAAGGAATTAATTCGTCCAACTCTAGCTTAAATAAAATTGTTTCCCTTTCCTTTCAGCACGGCCCTGCTGGGTTCTCCTGGTTACTAGAGTTCACCTTAAGTCGTAGGACCCAATAGGTCTCGGGTTCAATCCCCGCCTAAGCTATTTTACGTTTCTATTTGTTTTTGCCACTTCCGCTACTCTAAAAATTCCATAAAAATATTCTAAAATTCCAGGAAAATCATAGAATATTTCTAAAATAACTTTGAGAATATTCGGGCGCTACATTTGTTGAAGGGTGTCAAGACGTGCAAGCTTGAATTCTACAAATTCTATGCTCTTGGGAAATAGAGCAAAGTGTAATTCAAGACAACAGTAAACAAGACGGAGAGGATTCTAAACTACGTATATATGGATCTCCAGGGACCAGCCAGTGTAGCATCACTTAGAAGGCACTTGTATTTTGTGAGTTTTACTAATGTTTTCTCACGAAAGGTCTGGGTATACTTTATGTGTCATAAGTCGAAAACTTTTGCAAAGTTTAAATTATGGAAAACTGAAGTGGAGAACCAGACCGAAAGGAAGAACAAATGTTTTAGGTCAGAGAATGGGACTGAGTGCACAGATTCAAAGTTTCAGGAATTTTGTAAGGAGTATGTGATAATGAGGTATTTCTCGGTTCGCAAGACACCTCAGTAGAACGGGGTAGCGGAAAGGTTGAACGGGACAATTATTGAGAAGGCAAGATGTCTTAGGCTGAATGCAGGGCTTGCAAAGAATTTCTGGATAGAAGCGGTTAACATGACTTATCTCATTAATAGATCACCAAGGGCAACACTAGAAGGTAAAGTATCAGAGAAAATATAGACATGGAATCAAGTAGATTACTCTCATCTTCGAGTTTCTAGATGTCCAACCTATATGCACATATCTAGTGAGAAAAGATCAAAGTTGGATGCGAAGTCAAAACAATGCATTTTTCTGGGGTATCAGAAAGGAGTTAAAGACTTCAAGCTTTGGGATTCTAAGGCAAACAAGGTAGTGACCAACAGAGATGTGGTATTTGACGAGAAAACTATGTTACAACGTACTCAGGAAGAAGAAAAGGAAACACCACAAAGCAACATGGAGAAAGATATTGTGCAGGTGGAGCTAAAGACTCATAATTCTGACGATTCTAGCTCAGAACACACTGAGCATCGCACTATAGCTAGTGGTAGAACGAGATGAGTCGTAAAACCACCCACTAGATACAGATTTGAAGACTTGGCATCTTATGCACTTATCACTAATAGCGGAGACCCTACATCTTTTCAGGAGGTGATATATAGCTCTGAGAAGGACAGATGGACGGGTGCTATGGCAAAGGAGATGGAGTCGTTGCATAAGAACCAAACGTAGAATCTAGTGGAACTTCCTGAAGAAGAGAAAACTATAGGGTGCAAGTGGATATTCAAGAAGAAAGAAGCAATGTCAGAGAGAGAAGAAGTGAAGTTCAAGGCTCGGTTGGTAGCAAAGGGGTATTAACAGAGAAAGGGGATTGACTATGAAGAAATTTTCTCTCCGGTGGTAAGACATACGTCAATTAGAGCAATGTTGGTTTTAGTGGCACATCACGATTTGCAGTTGGAACAAATGGATGTGAAGATGACATTTCTTCATAAAAATTTAGAGGAGCAGATTTTTATGTCACACCCTGAGGGATTTAGTCAGCCCGGACAAGAGCGGTTAGTTTGCAAGTTGAAGAAATCACTTTATGGATTGAAACAATCTCTTAGGCAATGTTACAAACGTTTTGATTCATATATGATTCAAAACAGATATAGAAGATGTGAGTATGACTGCTACATATATGTGAAGAGTCTTGAAGATGAATCATTGGTTTTCTAACTACTATACGTAGATGACATGCTCATTGTTATGAAGAAGATGAAAGAGGTTGACAAATTGAAGAGACTACTGAGCAAGAAATTTGACATGAAAGATTTGGGAGAGGTCAAGAAGATTCTTGGGATAGAGATTCACAAGGATAGAGCTACAGGGAGATTATGGTTGTCTCAACGTAGCTATGTGGAGAAGGTGTTGGATAGGTTCAACATGAAGAATGCAAAGTCGGTGAGCACACACCTGGCACATCACTTCAAGTTATCCAGTACATAGTGTCCAAAGACGGATGACGAGATCCTAGAGATGTCAAAGGTTCCTTATGCCAGTGCAGTTGGTTGTCTGATGTATGACATGGTTTGCACCAGACTAGATTTGGCACAAGCAGTTAGTATGATAAGCAAGTTTCTCTCAAATCTTGGTCGTCCACATTGGGATGCAGTGAAATGAATTTTCAGATACTTGAGAAATATAACTGATTATGACATCATGTTCAGTAGACAACCAGAAGATCCAGTTGCTGGGTACGTAGATGCAGACTATGTAGGAAATTTAGATAACAGGAGGTTGTTCGCTCTCCGCAAGTGTACGGAAATGTCGCAAGTAATATAAAAGATTATCGTATCCACAGGGACTGGAATAAGCACTAGAAATGTCTCAATGCGAATTAGCCAAATAACTATCCAATCGTTTCAAAAGTAAAGTAAGGTAAACAAATCTAATCTTAAAGATCAACAAACAAGAGTTTAGTGTTTTGGGTTATGATAAAGGGAGATTCTAGGAGTTTCGGTTTCTTTGTAGGATTTCTCGAATGTAAATGGTTCACCAATTCTTATCCCTCAATTGCCAAACATGTAGAAAGTTGCCGGTTCTCTCTTGTAATAGACAACCGGCTAAGGACTGAGAAATGTATCTACATAGGATTAATTAGACATGAACCTATGTTGTCCTTACACAGAAGTGCACCTATTACTCTGCCTTGCTCGGATATCAACGTAGAAGCCCACAACTTATCAATCTATCAAGATACAAGAAACTAATCACAAAATCCATCCTACTCTCTTGAATATTCCTATTTCCTCTTCAAGATTGTCTCTCAAACGTCCTTACACGGGCTTGCACCTGTCACGTGGATCCCTCGGATGATCGAGTGAGAGTTTATCTTTACAAAGTCCATAAGAAATTCAAACAATTAATCAAGAATGAGAATTAAGCACGAATCATCTTTAATCGTTCAAGATCTAATTGATACAAGCAAGATAATGTCATTGAAACAAGAGAATGGCAAATCCATAAGAGATTACATCAATCCATCATACAAATACTCCCTTCATCCTAGAATACAAGATCTACTCCATGAATCGAGGAAGAAAACCCGAAGAAATAGAGAATACAAGCATTCCTTAAATCCCCAATCCAAGAAACCAAGAAAAGGGGGAAAGAGAAAACGAAGAAGCTTCGTCTTCGGATCCAATCCTCGCTCCGGAGCCGGAATCGCCAAGAACTCCCCTTGAATCGCCCAGAAATCCTCCCAAGAATGGGAGGAAACCACCAAATCTTGCCTTCTCCCAAAGGGGGAGAGATCCCCTTTCAATTCATGAAGGAGGGTTTAAATAGAGGAGGGAATCGGGCGCCACACGGCCCCGTGACACGGCCGTGTGAGATTCACACGGCCATGTCGAGTTCCTTCTCTGCCAAAACTGCACGGCCGTGTGGTTCACACGGCCACAGCCTGCTTAGTCTCTGGAATGCTACAGTGTGGTGCACCGCTTAGTCTGGAAACCTCACACGTGTAGATCCACACGGCCATGTAAGGCCTCTGCTCTAATGACACGGCCGTGTGAAGTTCACACGGCCATGTCATTCTCCACTCTGTTGGTGCCAAACTCCACACGGCCCAAGCTCCATAGGTACACGGCCCGGTGCTTTCTCCCTTTGTTTCCTCCAATGCTTGCCCAAGGATGTAGATTCTTCACCAAATCGACTCCTGTGTACAGAAAATGCACAAAAAGCAGATCTCCGAACCAAAAGAGTAAATATGCTAAAAGGAAAGTTGGAAGTATAAAAATGCATAGATCAAGCATGCTCAAAGTATGTAAATGTGCGTAAAAACATGCATAAAAGAGTATATAATCTACGCACATCAGAGGTCTACTACAGGATACGTGTTCACTGTGGCAGGAGGACCTATTTGTTGAAAATCTATGATACAATCTATTATTGCATTGTCTACTACGGAGTCCGAGTACATGACAACAGCTAAAGCGACGAAGGAAGCTTTATGACTTACAGGGTTGGTGGATGTTTAGTAAGGTGGAGTCAAATTGTTATGCGATAGTCAAAGTGTTATTTATTTGGCAAAAAATCAAGTGTATCATGTGAGAACCAAGCAAATTAATGTGAGGTTTCACAAGATCAGAGAGTTGATTGCTTCCGGAGAAATTCAACTTGAAAAGGTTCACACTGCAGACAAGGCTGCAGATATACTGACAAAGCCAGTGATCACAGAGAAGTTCAAGTATTGCTTGAACTTAATCCATATCTCTAAATGCTAGAGGAAGGAAGTCCAGACCCAAAGATCCAGGTGGAGCTTTATTCAGATACTCCAATTCTTTGAAGGGGTGAATATTCGTCAAGGTAGAGATTGTTGATGGGTGACTTATATTTGGATGAGGTCAATGCAATGGATGTTATGGAAGAAAAAATTATTAAGATTTTTCGTAATAAAATTCTGTTACGATTTTATATAATGGAATTTTATTATGATTTTTCATAACAGAATTCTGTTGCGATTTTTCATAACAAAATTATGTTATGATTTTACCGGGTCTAGGGTTTATGCATTATTTATAGAGATCATTGTAAATCTATTGTACAATAACAATCATAAGAATCATTTAATGTGATTCTCTTGTGTAGAGAGAATTCTAATAAACCTTTGGTCTTTTTATGGAGTAGACACGTCGCCGAATCACAGTAACTCTTCTTCTTTCTCTTCTTCTTCTTCTCCTTTCTCTTATTTGCTCTCTTTTTGTGCGTCTTTATCTTGTTGCTCCGCATGATCTATTTTCTCTCTTCCTCTTCTTCCGCGCTTTAAAGGTTGAGAGATGTGACCTCTTTTTGTGCAACAACACCTCTTATGAAAAAAATGAAAGAGGACGGCCTCCCCACCCCCTTTGGGTCCTTGGATATTAGTTTGATATATATTCGACCAAAGACCCTAAAAATTTCTTTTTCAATACCTTAGCAATTTTCAGGCCTAAGTTTTTTTTTAATGCTTGCTTGAGCATTTGGTGCAATAACAAACTCCAGGCCTGTGTCTGCTCCAGCCTTTGGTGCATTTAATCCATGACTGCCAGGCCTCTTCACTCGAATCATGTGAACCTTCTGAAATAAATGTGCAAGGTCATTCTAATGCCAAGTTATCTCTCCTAAAAAAAAAAATTCATGAGCAAAATATTAAGAGTTACTAAGATAAGAATATTAAGATAAATATACATATATATGAAAATAGATAATTTTATAGAAAGATCTAAGATTTTATTAACAATATTTTGAATAAAATTTATTTAAGTATAGAGAATAATATTATAAAACATAAAATATAATATCATAGGAGAATTGAGAGACAGAACTAAGATCTAAGATCTAAGATCTAAGATCGAGCTATTCTGAACTCTAGTCTTAGTAGATAAAAATTTGATTGATGTTTATTCTTCTTCCTTACTCGTATAGATATATCATTTATGATCCTTGTGTTCTTAATTATTATTTGGGATGATTTTGTCGTTACATAGGTTTGTATATGATTAATACCATATTTATTGTTCTTGTTATATCAGGGACCAACGTGACTCATCTTCAATGCCAAGAGTTTAATTTGTCTGGTTGGTGCAATTCCACTGACTACTATCAGAAATTAAGTTGCAGGAGAGCCATATCGAATCGCAAGTGGATCGGGGAAGAAATAAACGATAGAACAGTTCAAAGAATCATAACAAAAAAAAAAAAAACTGTGATATTCTTGAACAAATTGATATTATGGTCAAAACGAGAAAGAGTTGATCGAGTTTTCTAAATCGAAATTCTAGCAACTATATAAACTCAAAAAGAAAATATGCATAGGATCTATAGTAGCATTTAATTATACAATGCAAATTTAAATAAATAACATAAAGATGATGAACAAGAATGCAACGGATTTATCATTGTCTCAGCATCGTCCACGAAATCCAATAATATTGAGAAGTCCACCTTTGTTAAGAATTTGGATGATGGCGTCGTACTCTCCTAGCCAATGGGAAGCAAGGACATAATAGTGGGTCCGATTATATTACCAGTCCATTATTAATAACAGAATATGAATTAACGAATTATATATATATATATATATATATATATATATATATATATATATATATATATATATATATATATATATAATACAAATCTCTAATTAACATCAATTAGATCGCTTAATGAGTTTATTCGTAACAGTATAAAATTATGTGTTACAAAATAATATGCAAGCTCACTGAATTGCAAGATTAAACCCAATAAGAGTGCCCATGGCTGCAAAGAGAATTGAGTAAATTTTGTATCATTTCTCATTTGCTTGATCTCCAGGATTTCACATTGGACTCCGCATTGATCCGAACTTCGTGCACCGGACACTATCCTTTTTAATTGAAATATTGTTGGGTGAGGAAGCCAAGAAACTTTCTCATGGAGACTTGAAAGGCAGACTTCGATAAATTTGGGCACATCTTGAACTCTAATAGGTCTATAATATGATTTTGAGCTCACTTCATCAATCTAACTTTCATGCTCCTCTCTAGTTGAACCTTGATACTTTATAAATAAAAATTGAGATGTGACTAGGAAAATACTAATAAGGCATTTGAAAATGGCATCACTTTATGATGACTGTTGTATCCACCATTAGATCTAGATATTCAAAAAAGAGACGAACAATCATATGGGTAAGCAGTATTGATATTGATGATCAATGTATATCATTTATTTTCTACTTACCCTCTTCATCATTCTCACATTAGATAGGTATATGACTACTAAACTTGTCCAATCCATCTGAACTTTTTTTTTCCTTTCTTTTTTACATGTTTTTAGAGTCATCTAGTATATCCTTAACAAGTTTATATATATATAAATAATACGTTGTTCGTCCCGCATGATCATGAGCAGCATCTGACGTGGGTGATCTGACTCATCTAAATTTTTTTTTTTTAATCTCTCTTATCTGCATTCGACAACTTTTCTCTGTTTCCTTTTAAATTTAAATAAAATTTTATCTTCTCTCTCATATTATTATATGTAGCAATCACTGTGGTACTGATGCTACAATATTATAGCAGTTACTACATAATAGCTGCTACAACGTTATAACAGCTATTATATAGTAGCTGCTATAAATGTACAATAGCTGCTACAATATTGTAGCAGTTATAGCTGTTACAATAGTGCAATCGCTACCACAACGGTGTAACAATTGCTACAACTGAGCAGTAACTGCTACAATTAAGCAGTAGCTACTACAACACAGTAGTTATATAATAACTGCTACACGTTATAACTGCTACAACATGTAGCAGTTATTGTGCAAGTGCATGGTTATGTCGTCAGTAATAAAAATATTGATCCCACAAGGATTGTTGATTAAGCACTAGTTAACTTCGCATAACGAATTATCTAGATAATCGAAATGTCGTTCACAAACGTAAGAGAGAGAGAGAGAAGGGAAGAAGAGAGAGAGATTGAGAGAAGAGAGTAGAGAGAGAGTTGAGAGGGAGAGAATGAGCGTAGTGAAGGAAGGATGATAGATTCTAAGATTTCAGTTTAGTTATGATGCTAGTTAATGTCCCTATGCATTGTTCATCTACCTAACTCCATGCTTATACTCGTGTAGGGTTTCTAACTAGAGTCTGATACAATCCTGTGAAAGTTACACTGGAGAATCTACCCAAGTTCTAACGACATTAAGTAAAGAAGCAACTCTATAAAGTCCGGTTAAAGGGTTACCTTCTATCACAGGGCCCCCCAGTCATACAATCGCTAGAGTTATCTAATGTACTTCCTAACAGTAGCACTAGAATATGCACTCCAATTAGAATGCCCTAACAAAAATCAATCCCTATGTTAAGATCTTTTGACTCTAAAAAGTGGGTGTATCGATGCCCTCTGTCACTAAGGGCATAATATGTCTGGTTGAATGGATATCCTCTGTCACTAAGGATCCTCCAGTTATCCAGTCTAGTAACAACCTTAATATAAAGACAAATCCCTCATATCTACATGAATTGACTTCACACATATTTCGTCAAACACATACAAGGCACAACACACATAGAACATGATATAAACACATTATTGCATAGAAAAATGTCCAAATACATAGTTCATACATCATAACACATCACAACTACTTCCCACATCCTAGATCTGGAGGATCTACTCCATTCTAAGGGACTACAATCCAAAGACGAAGAAAGAAGCAAACTATAACTCAATACATTGAGATAGAGAGAAGAGATGCTTATCTTTAAAGCGTAGTGTCCTTGGAAGTGCTCCCTTGCTCTGGAGATGGACGGATCTTAAAGAAGAAGAGATTTAGGGCTTTCCCTTAAGGGGAGAACCCTTCCCCAATAAATGGGGATGAAACCCAAGCCAAAGATCCCCAAAAAAGAGAGAGAACCCTCTTGAATATGGTTGGGCACAAGCCTGGCACGGCCCGTGCCATGGTTATGTGGATCCACACCACCACAGTCTGGTTCAGTGGTATGGTCATGTGGATTGACACAGCCATAATCTTCTTGTCCACTGAAAATCTCACACAGTTGTGTGGAATCACACGGCTGTGTAGAATCACACGATCGTGCTCTTCTTACTCTCTGGAAACCTCGCACGGCCATATGGATTCACATGGTCATGGTTTGCTTCTACTCTGGAAAGTCCACATGATCGTGTGGATACACACGGTTGTGGTCTTCTTCTCTTCTGGAATGTGGCACGACCGTGTGAGTTCGCACAGCCGTGTGAACTCACACAGTCGAAACTTGCTTTGCCAAGGGCAAGACCACACGATCGTATGGTTTAACACGGCTTGAGCTTGATGTCTTCCGAAGTTGCTCTTGTGTGTATTTTTTGCTCCGTTTTCACTCCAAATAGCATCCTAACAATGAAAACAAGTAAAGAGTAGATATCTGAACAAAAGGAGTGAAAATATGACATTATAATGAAATAGGGCACAATAAACATAGATTATGCTCATGAAATACAAGTAAATGTGAGTCTAAACATGCATAAAAGTGTATATAATTTACGCACATCACACTGCCAAACTTAAATCTTTAGATTTATGTGTATAGATTTTGCATGTTCTCAAGAAAAATCCATAATTTAGATTTATGTGTATAGATGGCATGTAATAATCCCTAATAAATCAATATAAACCTATCATATAGTTTTATTAATGAGCATGATACAAAAATTATTTGAGTGTAGCCTAAGTAGAAGTTCATCGTGCTCAGTGTGATGAGTGGCTTAACTTTCTCAAGTGTCAATCTCTAAGCCTAGTCAATTTTTTATTTAACCGTGTTCCTCATGCTTTTGGCAATAGGCACTTACTTGTCATATGCAAGGTTCGCCTCCCATAAAAAATGTTATGCACCATCTACACAAAGTCTCAAAGGAATACTCAGTATCAAGAGAAACATAGCATTCATTTCTCCATTAACCTAACTTAGTCTCAAAGGGATGAATTACTTGCTAATTTTCACTCATGATAACTATTTTTTTATCCCATATTATATTTTTTTTGGATGTTTGCAAAGTATCAAACTTGAACAAACCTTCATATTTCTTTAGGGATTGATTTTTCCAAATAAGCTTGCATGATCTGAGTTTATCCAATAACCAAAATGTAGTTGAGATGTCACCATAGAAGCAAGAGTACTAATTTGGTTCTATGAATCATGACTATTTTTAAAAATATCTACCATCAAAGTCAAGCATAATGTGAAGAGATCATAAAACTAGGCCAATAATCAAACTCTTCTAGTAATAATAATGCTCACTTCATGCTACTATGGATAGGAAAACATAGATCAATAGACATACTAGAATACCAAATCACACAACATAAATATCTAGATGAAATGTGCTAGCATTTTACTATGAGGAACAAACAACAATGACATGATGAGTGATGCAACTAGAAAAATGTATTAAAAGAAATAAGCAAAAACTAAACTAAATCCAATGCATCTAATGCATCCCCCCAGACTTAAACTTTTCATTATCCCAATAAAAACTAAAAATAATGTGGAGGATATTTAAAGTAAGAGAAGTTACCAAATGATGTGTGCCAAAGCCATGATGTTAACTTCTCCATTCGGTAGTCGCACTCCTCCTAATTTTTGAATCCTATAAAAGAAGATTGACAAGAAAAATTAAATAGAGGATATGAGCTATTATGAATAAGGAAAAGAGACTATAAAGAAATAAAAACATAAATGAAGATAAGAAAGAAGAACTTGAGTTATCTTCCAAGAAGCGCTTGTTTAAGGTCATTAGCTCGACCATCTCATTGATTCATTGACATCGTGATCTTTGAGGGGTAAGATATTTTAACACCCTCTTACTTAGGGCTTTTATTATAGAGGGAGCTTGCATCATAGGATATATAAAGTGAAGTATCACTCTCTTTATTTTCATCTTTTTAGAAGTTCTTTCGGGTGGTTGAAGATGGCTCAAAGTGAGCTTCCAATTTTTAGCCCAAGTGAACTCTGCATACCCAAAAGAAAAATAAATCTTCCATAAGAACGTTATATAAGATAGAACGACCAAAATCATATCAAGATAAGATGAATAAGTAATAAAAAATGAATTACATCCAACAAAGTCAATTATAGGTACATCTATGAAATTATTTAAAAGATTACTAAGAATACTAACCTTGCATTATTGAGATGTACCTGAAATTTTCAAACATGTGGATGTGACTTCTTTTGGATTAAATGATAGTTCTAGGTCTGACTCAAGTGGTGGCGCCTCTGAAAATGGTGATTCTTGGGACTTTGCTTCTATTGCACAAGTCCTTACACATTTATCATCAACCAATTCTATTCTTATAAATTCCATAGTATCAATTGGTTGTGTGACCAAATAAGGTGATTCTTAGGATGTTTCCTCTATAGTATATATCCCTACACATTTATCCACATCATCATAATCATAAGTGGTGAAGATTCCACTAACACCAATATCATCAATAGAGTGATCAACAACACTATTAGAATTTGAAGTAATTTTCGTAGAACTAGGATCCCCCATTGCACCATTAGCTCTTCGGAATCTTGTATTGTGGTCTTCATCTGACTAGGAACAAGAGTATTTGGGTCTTGGAAGTCCTCCCAGTCAGTCGGCTCATCTAGTTGTGAATGATGTGGTCCGTTTAATGATGAATCATCCTGAAACTCTAACTGGCTCTGATTTACTTGGAAAATATGCTCAACATTTTACATGCAATTATAATCCAAATTTTGATGGCCCATCCTAATTGATTATAATATCGAGGCGAGTCAGAGATCTGCTATTAGAATAGTGACTGCTCACTCTACTCTGGAATTAGCTAGGTTAAAGGTTCTGAATTTGATAATCTCCATAGTCATAGCCATAAGTATTAGGAACTTGCACGTATGTATCTTGATGTTGAGGTTAAACCAAATACTGAAGTTCCAAAATATTAGCAGCTTTTTGGAAGAAATGACAAATAGTAGTCGGATGATACATGTTACCACACACGCTACAATAGAACTCAAATTGATCATCTTCTGAGTCATAATTTTTATCAATGGGAGATCTTACTCGTGCCCTCATGGGTGTAAAAAATTCTCTTGAATGCCTGCTTGACATGTTAGTACTCATGGTATCTAAAAAAATTACAAGGAAAACAAAAAATATAGAATTAAAGACACGAAGAAAATTGCATAATAAAAAAAGAAGAAAAGAAATGTAGAAATAAAAGTAAACAAATAAATGAAAAATCTATTAACAAGTCTATGTAGGATCGAAAAGAATTTAGATATCTCCACAATAGCATGATATTGTCCACTTTGGGCCTAGACCCTCATGGCTTTGCTCTTGGGCTCTCCCCAAAAGGCCTCATGCCAATGGAGATATCTTTTCTCTTATAAACCCATGATCTTTCCCATGTGTTTCCAATATGGGACTATGTTTGCAACCTTGCAACTCCAACAATCCCCCCCTCGTCCGATCCTCGACCCACCAGGTCTTCCTGCCCCTCGGTCCACCCGACCTACTAGGACTTCCTACCTGGTGTCTGGTCCTCTTGATCCGAACATAGGAGCCCCCACTTTCTTTGTTCGAGGTCAATATTGTACCCACATGGCTCAATCAGATCATAGCTCTTGTGCACAGTCGGCGGTTAAACCTTTTGGCAGTCCGGGCTCTGATACCAATTGTAGGATCGAAAAGAATTTAGATATCTCCACAATAGCATGATATTGTCCACTTTGGGTCTAGACCCTCATGGCTTTGCTCTTGGGCTCTCCCCAAAAGGCCTCATGCCAATGGAGATATCTTTTCTCTTATAAACTCATGATCTTTCCCATGTGTTTCCAATATGGGACTATGTTTGCAACCTTACAACTCCAACAGTCTAGAGTAACTTATATGCTAATTAACTAATGTTAATAAAAAATAGTCCCCGACAATGCTGCCAAAAACTTATTACAAACCGTAAATGCATAGTTACGTTATCAGTAATAAAAATATCGATCCCACAGGGATTATTGATTAAGCACTAGTTAACTTCACACAATGAATTATCTAGACAATTGGAAGGTCATTCACAAATGCAAGAGAGAGAAGAGAGAGAGAGAGAGAGAAGGGAAGAAGAGAGAGAGATTGAGAGAAGAGAGTAGAGAGAATAGAGAGGGAGAGAATGAGTGTAGTGAAGGAAGGATGATAGATTCTAGGATTTTAGTTTGGTTATGATGCTAGTTAATGCCCCTATTCATTGTTTATCTACCTAACTCCATACTTATACTCATGTAGGGCTTCTAACTAGAGTCTGATACAATCCCGCGAAAGTTGCACTGGAGAATCTACCCTAAGTTCTAATGCCATTAAGTAAAGAAACAACTCTACAAAGTTCAGTTAAAGGGTTACCCTCTATCACAGGGCTCCGGTCATATAATCACTAGAGTTATCTAATGTACTTCCTAACAATAGCACTGAAATATCCACTCCAATTAGAATACCCTAACAAGAATCAGTCCCTATGTTAAGATCTTTTGACTATAGAAAGTGGGTAAGTATCAATGCTCTCTGTCACTAAGGGCATAATATGTCTGGTTAAATAGGTATCCTCTGTCACTAAGGATCCTTCGATTATCTAGTCTAGTAGCAACGTTAATATAGAGACAAATTCCTCACATCTACATGAATTGACTTCACACATATTTCGTCAAACACATATAAGGCACAACACACATAGAACATGATATAAACACATTATTGCATAGAAAAATATCCAAATACATAGTTCATACATCACAACTACTTTCTACATCCTAGATCTGGAGGATCTACTCTATTACACGGGATTACAATCCAAAGATGAAGAAAGAAATAAATTATAACTCAATACATGGAAATAAAGAGAAGCGATGCTTATCTTTAAAGTGTAGCGTCCTTGGAAGCGCTCCCTTGCTCTGGAGATGGACGGATCTTGAAGAAGAAGATCTTTAGTTCTTCCCCTTAAGGGGAGAACCTTCTCCAAGGAATGGGGATGAACCCCAAGCCAAATATCCCCTAAAAGGGGAGAGAACCCCCTTAAATAGGGCTGGGCACTGGTCTGGCACGGCCTGTGCCATGAACGTGTGGATTCGCATGGCCACAGTCTAATTCAGTGGCATGACCGTGTGGATTTATACGACCATAATCGTCTTATCCACTAGAAATCTCACACTACCATGTGAAATTATATGATCATGCTCTTCTTACTCTCTAGAAACCTTGCACGGTCGTATAAATTCACACAGTCATGGTCCGCTTCTACTCTAGAAAGTCCACATGGCCGTGTTGATTCACACGGCCATGGTCTTCTTCTCTTCTGGAGTGTGGTACGACCATGTGAGTTCACACGGCCAAAACTTGCTTTGCCACAATCAAGACCGCATGGATGTGTGGTTTCACACAATTTGAGTTTGATTTCTTCTGGAGTTGTTCTCGTGTGCATTTTTACTCTATTTTACCTTTAAATAGCATTGACAATGAAAACGAGCAAAGAGTAAATCTTTGAACAAAAAGAGTGAAAATATGACATTATAATGAAATAGGGTGCAATAAACATACATTATGCTCATGAAATACAAGTAGATATGCATCTAAACATGTATAAAAGTGTATATAATCTACTCATATCACTATACAATAACTGCTATATGTTGTAACTACTACATGTAGTAGTTATTGTGTAGTAGCTGCTATAATGTTGTAGCAGCTATAAGACCTTTAAAAATTAGTACCACAGTGATTGTTGTATACAATCATAGGAGAAAGAAACGAGAATTTTATTTTAATTTAATAAAAAAAAAGAAAAAAGTTGTTTATTAATATAAGAGGAATGAAAAAAATGTTGTTGCATGCAGATGAGAGAGAAATTAAAAAAATTGAGTTTTGGTCACGTGAGATAGCCCATGTCAGATTTCGCTCATGGTCGCACAAAAGACATTAGGTAGCATATCAATTTCATGTGTGTGTGTGTGTGTGTGTGTACGCTGCACACTCATGGGCAACTCAGTGTACCCATGAGTGTGCAGGGTAAAAATGTTCAGGTATATAAACTTCCTATATGCATTTAATGCTTTGGGAC
This sequence comes from Zingiber officinale, assembly GCF_018446385.1. NCBI lineage: Eukaryota > Viridiplantae > Streptophyta > Magnoliopsida > Zingiberales > Zingiberaceae > Zingiber > Zingiber officinale. The sequence goes on along the minus strand of NC_055989.1, from coordinate 108,506,951 downwards.
CTCAAATAGACAGGTGTCCACATGTTGGGCCTAAATCAAACCGGGCTCAAAACCTGAACCGAGTCAATGGGTCAGTTCTTCATTGATCCGGTTCAACAGTGTTGGGACCTTGACGTCCGCTAGAGGGGGGGTGAATAGCGTCTCACCCAAATCGATGGCTTCCTACGTATTCGTTAGTTGCACAGCGGAATAATACGAAACTAAATACGAATATGAAAGCTAAAGGCAAAGAAAGGAAATGCAAACCAATGCACGTCAATGTAACGTGGTTCGGAGATAACTTGCTCCTACTCCACGGCTGTCCGTAAGGTGGACGATCCTGATCCTTCGGTGGATTAGCCCCCGGCAAACTCCGGCTACTCAAGCAACTCCTTGTGGGTGGAGAAACCTCACCACAACACCAACCAAGAACACTTGGACACAAGAGAACCTTGAGCACGTTTGGTGACTACTAATTAGGCTTTAACCAAATCTAATTTCGTCACCTTGGCCGGTCATAGCAAGCTCCTTTTTATAGAGGTTGGAACAAATCAGCAACCTGATTTGCCCGTTACAACGACTGGTCCATGCACCAGTCGACTGCTACAGTAACTCTACAGTAACTGCTACAGTAACGCTGTAGTAACTGCTGCAGTAAAACCCTAAGACTAGGATTTTACTCCGAGTACAATCTCTCATGCACTTGTCCTCGCCCGACCAACCTAGACCTAGCCTTCTAGCCTCCTCCATCAGCCTCGCGTCCCTCGGATGTCTCCCCATCCTTCACGTCTTGCCTTCTGGAGCTTCCTTCCGCCTTGTCCATATTGTCGGGTCTTCCTTTGCCAAGAGGCTCCTCACCTCCGGGACTTCATCCATTGCCAAGTCACACTTGGACTTACGTTGCCAAGACTACATGCTTGGACTTACACCGTCAAGACTCATTCTTGGACTTTCCTCCTTTGCCAAGATCACACTTGGACTTTCCTTGTTGTACCTGTATCCTGCACACTCACAATGCATATCAAATACAACAATAAACCTAACTTAAACCTTTGCCCAAACATCAAAACCTAGGGCACCTAGATTGCTTCAACAATCTTCCCCTTTTTGATGTTTGGCAACCTGTTTAAGTTAGGGAAACATAAATGTAATATATATGCAAATAAATATGCAAATCAACTCATGCATAAATAATGGAACCTAAATCCCTAGGCTCCCCCTTCACCTAAGCTCTCCCTTGAGCTAGGATTTCCCACAAAGGTAAACTTCTCCCCTTTTGCCTAAACAATCGCTCCCCCTTCACCTATGCTCCCCCTTGAGCTAGGATTTCTTGCAAAGGTGTATAGGTTTCCCACTTAAACCTAAACTTCTCCCCCTTTGCCATACATAAAAAAAAAAAACTCCAACAATATCCCAATTGTTGAAAACATGTCATCCAAATTGACCCTAAACTCATGTATTTATCCCCCATGGATCTCATACATTTAAACGAGTTAACACGGTCAAGAACAACGTTGAAAAACACATTTAGGTTGGTATCAGTCGACTGAAATAGGTACCAGTCGACTGCCCCCTTAGATTTCCACTCACAGAACCTTCTGTTTTCGAAATACACTGTTACCAGTCGACTGGTATTGGAACCAGTCGACTTCCCTCATCAAAATGAGCTTACAGAGACATTCTATGCTCAAAAACACTGTTACCAGTCGACTGGTATCTGCACCAGTCGACTGGTACCCTATTTCTGTAAAAATCAACCTTTTCAGGCCAACTTCAAAAATGCACCAGAAATTTCACAGACCTCCAAAAATTCTCAAATTTTGTGGAGAGGTCTATTGAACCCTTATCTACCTGGGAAAAATATATTATAAAATGTATCTATCACCAATTCTAAGATTGACACAAAATCTAAAACTAGCTAAATGGTTCAATTGAACCTTGACCTAAAGTCCTAGTTTTAGCTTCCTCTTGATGTATTTGCCCATACCAACCCACAATGCATCCCTAGCATTGGTTTATATGGCATCTATACATCAAAAACTAATTTTCATGTAATATAACCCCAATGTCATATTTTCATGCATGAAACTTAACCCAATTGTGCCAACCAAGTATAATAGAGACTCAAATTCATCTCTAATCCCTTTGGCACATCTTGGTTCACTTAAGATCATTTACCATATGTCCCAAAGACTCTTTGAGCTCCCCCTTGAGCTCTTAATCTTGGCCACCTCCCTAAGTGACTCATTTACTATGATTAGGCCATTTCGGTGCACCTCAGGTGACACTTGGCCTACAAAACTCACATTTTTAACCTTAGACACCTTGTCTTTGGTTAATTTCTTCTTGTCATTAATCTTGGACACCTTATCCTTGCTATCCTAGCATATTTCTTCTTATTGGCCTTGGATGACTCTCCCTTGTTCTTGGTAACACCTCCCATACCAATATCATGTGCTACCTTAACACTTGACCTTCTTTTGGTCTTTGAAAAGATTTTTATGTTTTCAAAGAGTAAATCCCCCTAAAAATATGGTCAAACTTCTATCATTGCACCAACAATGACTTGAGGTTCCTAAATAATTAGGAAAACCAAAACTCAAAGTTTTGAGGTTCAAAATTCAATAATGAAACTAAACCTCAACCGAAACTTCACTTTGTTTTTTCTTAACCAATCCATACTTGTTTTCATCATGAAAACTCATGTAGACATTATTTAGGGTATACTTTATCAAGAAAAAAAATAGTTTTCTATGAAAATAGTTCATATTTTCAAAGATTGACACAAATTTGAAAACTCTTGAAAACTTCAATGTTTTCTCCTAGTTTGTGTCTAATTTTCCAGTGATGATTACTAAAAACCAATATCCAACAACGTTCTTTGGGCTCACTTCAATATTTTCTCCTAGTTTGTGTCTAATTTTCCAGTGATGATTACTAAAAACCAATATCCAACAACGTTCTTTGGGCTCAATGCACATGACTTGTACATTAGTTTTCCCAATGATTGGAAGACACATAACTATGTGTTTTGATGAACCTAAAACTCAACAAGATGCACTAGATCAACATCTTGAGTTTAGTTCACCATCTTAACATCTCACTTGTATCTAACGTGTATTAAAACACATACAAGTCACCTTATAGTTCTTTGTGAGATGTATATTTGGTCTTGCCCTAAGCTAAGGGATCATGCATCTCTATCTAGGCATTGTAAAAATCATGATCATCCATCTAGGATGCCACTTGATATGATCCCTCTTGTTGGGACACTTCCATACATAATAAATGTCTTTTGTCCTTAATTATAAGGAAATTGACATACTGCATGATGATTAATGGCATACATCAAAATAAGTAATTTTCAAAAGCAAAGCATGCTATAGCTACATGATGTATGTATGACATGACATGATATTTTTGTATTTTTCATAATAAAATGAATGCAACATATGATGTAATGACATATAATATGCAATCAATCATGGTATTTTAGCATAAATAAAATATACCTAGATCATCTATCTAAGTATTCTTAAACCTTAGCTAAAACCTTAAAATTAAGCCTATATTGCTTATCTCTTGAAAGAATGCCAAAACCCAACTTGGCATTTCTTTTATCCATTTTCTATTTGTGTCAATTGAAATTAATAATTCAATCCTCAAATATTTGTTTGGCACATATTACTCTCTTTAAGGATCAAACATTTAGATTGAGACTTAATTTTGCTCTTAATCTTTTAAGAACATGCTAAGATCTCAACTAGCCATTTCTAATCCTTTTCAAGTGTGCCAATTTACATGTATTTCAATTCCTTAAGATTTGACATACTTTGTTCTTCCAAATAGTGATTACTTTGGATTAAGGTTAAAAGTCTCCCTTAACCCATCAAAAGGAGACCAAGATCCCAACTTGTATTCCTTGTATTTTCATATTTGTGTCAATTTAAGTTAAACTCAAATCCTCAAATTTTGACACAATTTACTCTTCTTAAAGAGTACACTTAATAATCCTTTTCATTTTCAAAGGTTAACAATAACCTTGAAAATGCTTTCAAGTGTCAACTTTTATCAAGGTTGGGTTAACTACCCTTCCAATTGGAGTTGACACTCTCTAAACTCATCTAGGGTGTAGAGACTATGCTCCTAGGAACCCAAAACCTATTGGTGCTCCTTAGATGCTCTAGGTACTCATTAGGGATGACTTCCCTAGATACCTTCCTAAGGACCTTTCTAGGCTTTTTAGAAGCCTTGGTCACTTCCACTAGGTCACTTCTAGGGCTAACTCTCCTTGTAACCTTATTTGTGACTTTATTGGACTTCTTAGAAGTCTTAGTCACATTGGTCTTTGCAAAAGTACTCTTAGGAACAACTTCCCTTGTACTTTTAGCTTGACCACTAGTCCTAGATTTGGTTCCATAGCTATATGGAACCCTATGAAAGGAAGTCACATCTTTCTTGGCTTTGGGTTTGTATCCCAAACCTCTATAGTCATTGGATGACTCTTGTCTAGCTTTTCCAAGGTTGAGCTCACTTTGCCCCTTAAGCAAGTTTTCCATTCTTGCTAAGGTTCTCTCTAAGTTATCAAGTCTTGACCTTAAGACTTGGTTTTCCCTTACCAAATCCATAGATTTGGATTTTTGTTTATCTTATGAGTATTGCTAGCCTTAGGCTTATATCTAAAGTCCTTAGAATTGTTGCCTAAGTAGTTATCTACCTTCCTAACCTTAGGTATGGTAGATCTAGCATGAGGAGGTATATATTTGTCCTTAGGTTTATCATGCATTCTATTTTCATGATAAATAGCATTATAACGATTTAAATTTGAACTAGCATTCAAATTAGAGTTTACCTCCCTTACCCTTGAAGCTCTCTTCTTCTCCCACTTCTTCAAGTGCGCCAATTTCTTGAGCTCTCCTCTCCTTGGGCACTTTGTGTGGTAGTGACCCCACTCACTACATGTAGAGCACCTAATGTGCTTCTTCTCCTTCTTCTTCTTCTTCCTACAACTCACATTAGTTTCTAAATTAACTTTAATGAGTTTAGAGTTTACCTCCTTTACCTTCTTGAGCGAATGACACCTACTCTTGTAGTGTCCCATCTTACCATACTCAAAATATTTGATGTGGTCCTTTGTGCTCTTCTTGGTAGTTGAGGAAGAGGGTTGAGCTTCCAAGATCTCCTCTTCCTCGGATTTCTCTTCTTCCTCTTCACTTGAAGATGTGGACTCTTCCACTTCTTCATCTCTTGAGGATGTGGAAGATCTCTCCTCTTCCACCTCTTCCTTCTCTTTCTCTTCCTCCTCTTCCTTTTCCTCCTCGAATGTTGACCTCTTGTGAACATCGGATTGGTCCTTCTCTTCTTGGACCAATGAGTCATTCTCCTTGGGCTCTTCCACTCCTTGGATTTTTATAGGGTCTTCATGATAGGCAATGATCTTTTTTCAAAGATCACTTGCATTTGTGGTTTCACCTACACTCAACAAAATATTAGAAGGTAGTAAATTATGCAAAATTCTCGTTACCTCCTTGTCCGCCTCCGATTGCTCTCGTTGCTCTTTGGTCCAATGCTGAGGTCGGAGGTGTTTACCCTTCTTGTCTGTAGGAGCTTCAAATGGGTCACTGAAGACAACCCTGTTGGTTGCTACTCGGAAAGCCTAGAGGTTCCACTGTACAAAAATTTTGTACAAAGGTCTCAACCTTTTCCTAGCTACCATGTGTTCTTTTAAATTAAATTTTGGATCGCCTGCGGAACTTAACACGTTTGATCCAAAACTTAATCTATTTGTTCTTTTAGGTGTTGACTTGGATCTCCTGCGGAACTTAACACGTTCGACCCAAATCACCTTAAGTTATTAATTCCATTAAATATTAATTTCCATAATCGGTTCCCAGTACTGACGTGGCGAGGCACATGGCCTTCTTGGATATGGGAGCAACCACCACCGACTAGACAACACCTTTTATAGAAATCTAATATTTAATTTCCTAAAATAACTTTAGATTAACCGAAGAGAACAATCAAATCACAAGGAAAAAAAAACAAAAGAACACAACATCGAAAAATATATTCGAAATTCTAGAACGTAAGCCTCTTGTATTTGGTATTATTTCCATAAATAACTAGTATGATGCGGAAAGAAAAATTACTAGTTATACCTTGTAGAAAAACCTCTTGATCTTCTACCGTATTCCTCTTCTAACCTCGGACGTTGTGTGGGCAACGATCTTCCAAGATGAGAAACCACCAACCACCTTCTTCTCCTCCTATCTAGGTTCGGCCACAAAAAAAGCTTAACCAAGGATGAAGAACAAAACACCAACCAAGCTCCAAGAGATGCTAGCTTTCTCTTCTTCTTCTTCTTCTTCTTCTCCAAGTAGTATCCGGCCGCCACAAGAGCTCCAAGCCTTTGAGAGATTCGGCCACCACAAAGAGGGAGAGAGGAAGAGGATGGCCGGCCACTCCAAGGAATAAAAGAGAGACAGAAATAATAGAGGTTGTATCTCATGAAGGCACCCTCACCCCTTCTTTTATATTCCTTGGCCTAGGCAAATTAGGAAATTTAATTACAATAAAATTTCCTTAATTCCCTTGACATGATTTAATTGAGAAAAATAAAATAAAATTTCTCCAATTAATCTCTAATGGTCGGCCACATCAAAGGAGTAAAATTAGACAAGTTTTAATCAACAATTAAAACTTCCTAATTTGTTTCCGGAAATTTTAAAATTAAAATTTCTCTTTAAAAATCTCTTCATGGTTGATAAAAGGAAATTTCTATAATTTTAATTCTATCAACATGTGGATAATTTTAAAGAGAAAATAAAATATCTCACTAATCTACAAATAAGGAAAGAGATCTAATCTCTTTCTTTAATCTTTTGTAGATCTTTTACAAGAAAGATATTTTAATTTTAATTCTCTTTAATAAATTATTTCTTCCACATAATTAAAATTAAAATTAAAATTCTTTTTTAATTTAATTTGGTCGGCCCCCACTAGCTTGGGTTCAAGCTAGGGCCGGCCACCCCAATTTATACCTAGGCCGGCCCTAGCTTGGCCGGCCCCCTATTGGTGGGTATAGAAGGTGGGTATAGGTGGGTATAGTACTCTATAAATAAGAGGCTACGATAGGGACCGAGAGGAGGAATTGGTTTTGGTCTCCCGATAAAATTAAGCATCCCGTGTTCGCCCCGAACACACAACTTAATTTTATCAATAATAATTCATTCCACTAGAGAACTATTATTGAACTATCGCACCAATCCCAAATTACATTTTTGGGCTCCTTCTTATTATGAGTGTGTTAGTCTCCCTGTGTTTAAGATATCGAATGTCCACTAATTAAGTGAGTTACTGACAACTCATTTAATTAATATCTAAGTCCAAGAGTAGTACCACTCAACCTTATCGTCATGTCGGACTAAGTCCACCTGCAGGGTTTAACATGACAATCCTTATGAGCTCCTCTTGGGGACATTATCAACCTAGTATCTCTAGGACACAGTTTCCTTCTATAATCAACAACACACACTATAAGTGATATCATTTCCCAACTTATCGGGCTTATTGATTCATCGAACTAAATCTCACCCATTGATAAATTAAAGAAATAAATATCAAATATATGTGCTTGTTATTATATTAGGATTAAGAGCACACACTTCCATAATAACTGAGGTCTTTGTTTCTTTATAAAGTCAGTATAAAAGAAACGACCTCTAATGGTCCTACTCAATACACTCTAAGTGTACTAGTGTAATTATATAGTTAAGATAAACTAATTCCTAATTACACTACGACCTTACAATGGTTTGTTTCTTTCCATTTTGGTCGTGAGCTACTGTTTATAAGGTACTGATAACATGATCCTCTATGTGTGACACCACACACCATGTTATCTACAATATAAATTAATTGAACAACTACATTTATCATAAATGTAGACACTTGACCAATGTGATTCTTATTTCTAGATAAATGTTTATACCAAAAGCTAGGCTTTTAGTATACATCCTAACAATCTCCCACTTATACTAAAAGATTAAGCTGCCATATCTGCTACCATACATCTGATTCCCAACCCTTCAACATGCCCATCAAAAGCTCTTGCCTTAAGGACCTTAGGTTATCATCTGATGCAATCTAGGCGGCAACAACTTCTCCTCGTTATACAATTTCTCGTATTGGGTAGTACTTACGCTCTATTGTGTTTACTTGCCTTATAGACTCATGGTTTCTTCGAGTTTGTTACTGCACCATTACAATAAATTGTAATAATCTTTGGATAAACTAGAAATCATATCTAAGTCTATCTTGAGGTAATTAAGTCATTCAGCTTTTATGGCTACCTCAGAGGCTTGCCATATACTCAGCTTCTATGGTGGAGTCCAGAAAAACACCTATGCTTATCACTCTTCCATAGTTATGACTTTTCCTCCTAAAGTAAATACAAAAACCCCGAGGTCGACTTATTATTGTCCCTATCCGATTGGAAGTCAAAATCCGAGTAACCCACAGGGACCAAATTAACTGCCTTGTAAGCTAGCATATAATCTCTAGCACTTCTAAGGTACTTTAATATATGCTTTACTGCAGTCCAATGTCCTTGTCTAGGGTTACTTTGATATCTGCTAACTATGCCCTTGACAAAACAGATTTCTGATCTCGTGCATAGCATACATTAGGTTGTCTAACTGCCGAAGCATAAAGAACTGCCTACATGTCCTCAATCTCCTTTGATGTCATCGGAGACATCTCTTTAGATAAAGACACTCCATGCTTAAAAGGTAAGAAACCTTTCTAGGAGTTTTGCATGCTTAAAACGAGCAAGAATTTTTCCGATGTATCAAACTTGGGATAAGTAAAATATATTTTTTTCTTGTGATCCCTTATTACTTTGATCTCAAAAATATATACATTCTCCCAAGTCCTTTATATCGAATTATTTGGACAACCATACCCTTACTTCTGACAATATTTTGATATTGTTTTCAACTACCAAAAATATTATCTACGTATAGTACAAGAAATACCACCACGTTTCCATCACACCTTTTGTATACACAAGACTTATCCATAGGTCTGGATTACTTTGATAAACTGGATGTTCCAAGACCTTGAAGCTTTGCATCAGTCCATAGACTGATTGAGCTTGCACACAAGATGCTCTTAGCCCTTTGCAATGAACCCTTCTGGTTGCTTTATATGGATGTTTTCTTCAAGACTTCCATTAAGGAATGTTGTCTTGACATCCACTTACCAAATAGATAAAAGAATCCGGATAGACTTAAGCATGGCTACCAGTGAAAAAGTTTCCTTTTTCATCTAGCCTTGCTTTGAAAGTTTCTACCTTCCTGTCTATCCCTCTTTTCCTATTATAGACCTTTTAATACCCAAAGGCTTTTACACCATTTGGTAGTTCTACAAGCTTCCAGATTTTATTAGAATACATATATTCTAATTCTGTTATTCATTACTCTTTGTCAAGATATTGCATCTTCATCTTGGAGTGCTTCGTCATATGTCCGGAGATCAGGTTCATGTCCTCCAGGGATCGAGTCCAAAAACTCTCCCAAAACATGAATCTTTTTAGGTTGTCTAACAACCCTCCCACTACGACAAGGCACTTTTCTGCAATTGTGTATCATTTGTGATACGTGTTGCAGTTTCCTTGTGGTATCTCATCTTGTACAATTGGTACTAGATTAGACATGTCTTTTATTATTTCCTTAAGAACAAATTTTCTTATGGGCACATGGTTTATTACATAGTCCTTTTCTAAAAATCGGTCATTGATGCTAACAATGACCTTCTGATTTTTAAGACTATAAACCTATTTTCATTTCTCTAGGATAACCCACAAACAAGTGAATTCCTATCCAACTTATCATTGTCTCTCTTCAGCATATGTGCTGGACTACCCGAATCCTAATATGCTTCAAGATAGGCTTACGCCTATTCAGCAATTCTATATGAGTAGAGAGTTCTGACTTTGGAAGGTATTATATTCACTTCCGTTTCCAGAGTATATCCTTAAAATGATTTTGGTAATAACTCATCAATCTACTTATTTCCATAAGAGTCCTATACCTTCCATTTTCTACACCATTCTGTTGGGGTGTACCAGGTGCAGTTAGTTGGGATTGAATCCCTACTTCTGATAAGTGACTTCTAAATTCTCCCAAGAGGTACTTGCCACTACGATCTCACCGTAGTATCTTGATACTTTTACTTTAACGTTTCTCCGCATCAGCCTTGTACTCTTTGAACTAATCAAAGCACTTAGTCTTGCGGCACATTAAGTAAATGTATTTGTATCTTGAATAGTTGTCTATAAAATAGATGAAATATTCGATACTACCTCTTGTCTGGATAGTCATAGGATCACACAAATCAAAATGAAACAATTCCAACATATCTTTGGCTTCATACCCCTTAGACTTAAAAGCTTCTTGGTTATTATTCCTTCCAAGTAAGACTCGTAGGTTGGAAAGATTTCCACTACCAATGAACCCAAAAGTTCATCAGCTACCAATGAATCCTACTCAAGTTAATATAACCTAGCCTTAGATGCCAAAGATATAATTGGTTCATTTCCGAAGGTTGCTTTCTCTTAAAGTTAGAAGATTTCCATTTATTGCATCGTGGGAGTTATTGGATTATAAATTGTCAACCAATATAACAGAATAGATAACTTTCCTATTTTTCTTGATAACAACTTTGTTATCAAAATAGACACAATATCTATTCTATAATAGTTTAGAAACTGAAATCAGGTTCTTTCTAAACTTAGTATGTAAAGACAATTTCTAATAATCCATATTTTATTCCTATTAGAGAATAAACCTCTCCCACTGCAACAGCTGCTACTTTTGCAGTAGTGCCCATGTGGACGGTGTTTTTATTTTCATTTAGTTGTCGGGTTTCCTGGAACCCTGCAATGAATTTGCAGACATGATTAATGGCATATGTATCCACACTCCAGGTTCTGGTAGATAACACCATTAAACCACGGCTGTCCGTAAGATGGACGATCCTGATCCTTCGGTGGATTAGCCCCCGGCAAACTCCGGCTACTCAAGCAACTCCTTGTGGGTGGAGAAACCTCACCACAACACCAACCAAGAACACTTGGATACAAGAGAACCTTGAGCACGTTTGGTGACTACTAATTAGGCTTTAACCAAGTCTAATTTCGTCACCTTGGCCGGCCATACCAAGCTCCTTTTTATAGAGCTTGGAACAAATCAGCAACTTGATTTGCCCGTTACCACGACTGGTCCATGCACCAGTCGACTGCTACAGTAACTGCTGCAGTAATGCTGTAGTAACTGCTACAGTAACGCTGTAGTAACTGCTACAGTAACGCTACAGTAAAACCCTAAGACTAGGATTTTACTCCCAGTACAATCTCTCATGCACTTGTCCTCGCCCGACCAACCTAGACCTAACCTTCTAGCCTCCTCCATCAGCCTCGCGTCCCTCGGATGTCTCCCCATCCTTCACGTCTTGCCTTCTGGAGCTTCCTTCCGCCTTGTCCATATTGTCGGGTCTTCCTTTGCCAAGAGGCTCCTCACCTCCGGGACTTCATCCATTGCCAAGTCACACTTGGACTTACGTTTCTAAGACTACATGCTTGGACTTACACCGCCAAGACTCATTCTTGGACTTTCCTCCTTTGCCAAGATCACACTTGGACTTTCCTTGTTGTACCTGTATCCTGCACACTCACAATGCATATCAAATACAATAATAAACCTAACTTAAACCTTTACCCAAACATCAAAACCTAGGGCACCTAGATTGCTTCAACAAACAGGTCCAACTTGTAGATGGGCGGTTAAGGATTGAGCTCCAAATTAACTGGTTCAACTGTCAATTTAAACCGTCAGTTTAAACTAGTTCAATGAGTCCAATCCGTAAATAGGCAAGTTAAGGGTTAGACCAGAAATTAATCGGTTCAACTATTGGTTTAAACTGCTGGTTCATGTATTTATTTTTATAAATTATAGTTTTTTATTAATAATTTTTATAATATTTTAGTAATATTAACAGTATAGTTCAATATTAATTTTCAACGTGGAACTATTCTATGTTAATTTTTTAAATTATTTATCTTGAATTCTCTGATGTGTGATTATTGTTGTGCAACCTCTATCAAGGTTAATCAAGCTCGAGTTGACTTGAATTATATTGGGATTTTTTGATATTGAATTGGGATTAAACCTCACATTTTCTCCCCCTTTGACACACATTAAAAGGGGGAGAAAATGTTGAGTACATTTATGCATCGAGCATGGGATGAAGTTGGAGTTGGGCTAATATGGGTTAGCCTAACTTAAACATATTGTCAAATATTAAAAAGAGGGAGAATATTGGTGCAATTGTTCCTTGGGTCAAGATTAACTAAGTTGACTAAGTTCGAGTGTATTCAAGTTTGAATTTCGATATTTGGACAATATATTATGGACAACATGTTTGGACAATATATTGTGGGACATATGTGAGAGAAGTCAAGTAAGTAATGGAAGACTGGTACTTGAGTGGTAAAGACCTAACTAGGAGTTAGGCAATGGTAAAGTCCTAACTCTAGGGTTAGGCAAAGGGAAAGTTCAAGTGGGTCAAGGAGGACCGCACATTAGAAAGAAAAGTCCAAGTGGATTAAGGAGGATCACACGTTAGCAAAGGGAAGTCCTAACTACAGTTAGGCAAGCAAAGTCCAAGTGGATCAAGGAGGATTGCATGTTGGCAAGGGAAAACCCTAAATGTGCTTAGGAAAAGGAAAGTCTAAGTGGGTCAAGGGTGGCTGCACTTTGCCAAGTTAAAGTCCTAACTACGTTAGATAAGAAGAAAATCCAAGTGGGTCAAGAAGGATTGCACTTGGTGATCTGAAGTCTAACGGGAAGTTGGTAAAGTCCAAGTGGGCCAAAAGATTAACCGAACACTTGACGGAGAAATCACAACAGGTTATGGTTGATCAAAAATTGGACAAGGAAACCCGAGACTGAGGTTAAGTAAGTTAGAGTTGGGTAATCGATCAAGTGATCTATTGAGATATGTGTTAATTGATCAGCTGATCGATTGAACACATCTCTTTGTGAAGTGCATAGTGAATTGATCAGGTGATCAATTCACCCTTAATCCAATCAATCAAGTGATCAATTGGAAGCTGGTTTTCACAAAGCACATTGTTGGACCCCGTGATTATTTTGATGAGATCAACCAAGTTAGGTTATGTACTGTTTATTATTTGATCCCTGTGTCTAAGTGTACAGGAGCTTAGGAGCGCAGAAAGTAGAGCGGAAGACGCAGTTAGCGAGAAGGACAACACGGAAAGGGAGTCGATGGGCTCGGTGCGTCCGAAAGACGAGAGAGCTACGGAAGAGTATACCGGTGGGCGAGAAGAATGTGCGCGACGTTCGAGGGACGTAAAACCGGGATGGAAGACTACTCGAGGAGAAGGCTGGAAGTTGGGTTAAGGTGAGCCCTATTTCGATTGGCCGGAATCACCCAAACGCGTGAAACTTCGAAAGTCAAAACAAAGGGGAAAGCAAGCTGGAAACGAAGCTCAAGGCGCCTTCATCAAGTATTGGAGGCGCCTTCATGCTTGTTTGAGGCGCCTCAGCCCTGGTCAAAACGACCGTTGTCGACCGGATAGAGTTCTATCCATTCACACGAGCTGAGGCGCCTTGAACCTCAGTTGGAGGCGCCTTCGACCTACGGGATAGACTTTCCAGGGGCTATAAAAGGAGCCCTGGACCTAGGAATGAGATATAAATCTGTTGGTTGCTACTCGGAAAACCTATAGGTTCCACTGTACAAAAATTTTGTACAAAGGTCTGAACCTTTTCCTAGCTACCATGTGTTCTTTTAAATTAAATTTTGGATCGCCTGCGGAACTTAACACGTTTGATCCAAAACTTAATCTATTTGTTCTTTTAGGTTTTGACTTGGATCTCCTGCGGAACTTAACACGTTCGACCCAAGTCTCCTTAAGTTATTAATTCCATTAAATATTATTTTCCATAATTGGTTCCCAGTACTGACGTGGCGAGGCACATGACCTTCTTGGATATGGGAGTAACCACCACCGACTAGACAAAACCTTTTATAGAAATCTAATATTTAATTTCCTAAAATAACTTTAGGTTAACCAAAGAGAACAATCAAATCACAAGGAAAAGAAAAAACAAAAGAACACAACATCGAAAAACATATTCGAAATTCTAGAACGTAAGCCTCTTGTATTTGGTATTATTTCCATAAATAACTAGCATGATGCGGAAAGAAAAATTACTAGTTATACCTTGTAGAAAACCTCTTGATCTTCTACCGTATTCCTCTTCTAACCTCAGACGTTGTGTGGGCAACGATCTTCCGAGATGAGAAACCACCAACCACCTTATCCTCCTAGCTAGGTTCGGCCACAAAGGAAAAGCTTCACCAAGGAAGAAAATTAAAACACTAACCAAGCTCCAAGAGATGCTAGCTTTCTCTCCTTCTTCTTCTTCTTCTCCGAGTAGTATCCGGCCACCACAAGAGCTCCAATAGAAGAGGGAGATTCGGCCACCACAAGAGGAAGAGAGGGAGAGGATGGCCGGCCACACCAAGGAACAAAAGAGGGAGAGAAATAATAGATGTTGTGTCTCATGAAGGCACCCTCGCCCCTTCTTTTATATTCCTTGGCCTAGGCAAATTAGGAAATTTAATTACAATAAAATTTCCTCAATTTCCTTGACATGATTTAATTGAGAAAAATAAAATAAAATTTCCCAAATAAACCCCAATGGTGGCCACATCATTGGAGAACAAATTGGACAAGTTTCAATCAACAATTAAAACTTCCTAATTTGTTTCCGAAAATTTTAAAAATAAAATTTCTCTTTAAAAATATCTTCATGGTTGATAAAAAGAAATTTCTATAATTTTAATTTTATCAACATGTGAATAATTTTAAAGAGAAAATAAAATATCTCACCAATCTACAAATAAGGAAAGAGATCTAATCTCTTTCTTTAATCTTTTGTAAATCTTTTATAAGAGAGATATTTTAATTTAAATTCTCTTTAATAAATTATTTCTTCCACATAATAAAAATTAAAATTAAAATTCCTTTTAATTTAATTTGGCCGGCCCCCACTAGCTTGGGTTCAAGCTAGGGCCGGCCACCCAAATTATACCTAGGCCGCCGGCCCCTATTGGGTGGGTATAGAAGGTGGGTATAGGTGGGTATAGAACTCTACAAATAAGAGGCTACGATAGGGACCGAGAGGAGGAATTGGTTTTGGTCTCCCGATAAAATTAAGCATCCCGTGTTCGCCCCGAACACACAACTTAATTTTATCAATGATAATTCATTCCACTAGAGAACTATCATTGAACTACCGCACCAATCCCAAATTACATTTTTGGGCTCCTTCTTATTATGAGTGTGTTAGTCTCCCTGTGTTTAAGATATCGAATGTCCACTAATTAAGTGAGTTACTGACAACTCATTTAATTAATATCTAAGTCCAAGAGTAGTACCACTCAACCTTATTATCATGTCGGACTAAGTCCACCTGCAGGGTTTAACATGACAATCTTTATGAGCTCCTCTTGAGGACATTATCAACCTAGTATCTCTAGGACACAGTTTCCTTCTATAATCAACAACACACACTATAAGTGATACTATTTCCCAACTTATCGGGTTTATTGATTCATCGAACTAAATCTCACCCATTGATAAATTAAAGAAATAAATATCAAATATATGTGCTTGTTATTATATTAGGATTAAGAGCACACACTTCCATAATAACTGAGGTCTTTGTTCCTTTATAAAGTCAGTATAAAAGAAACGACCTCAGATGGTCCTACTCAATACACTCTGAGTGTACTAGTGCAATTATATAGTCAAGATAAACTAATACCTAATTACACTACGACCTTCTAATGGTTTGTTCCTTTCCATTTTAGTCGTGAGCAACTGTTTATAATTTATAAGGTACTGATAACATCATCTTCTGCATGTGACACCACATACTATGTTATCTACAATATAAATTATATGAACAACTACAAACAAATGTAGATAATTTGACCAAATGTGATTCTTTATTCAAAACAAATGTTTACAAAATCTTAGGCTTTCAGTATACACTCCAACAAAATCAAGTATTCAACTCTGTTTTCATTTCTAGCAATAGTTCTGAGCTTCTAGTGTGTAAAAGGCTTCTCCGCCTTCAGAGAAGGAGATCTTTCAGAGCTTTTTCTACTACCTTGGATTAACAACCTTCTTGGTTATAACCAAGTAAATTGCTGAGTCTTTTTCTTTTAGTTTACTTTATTACTGTTACATTTTTGAGTTGAAAGTCTTGAGTAGGGTATACTCTTTTATTGTGCAGGTAATTCACCCCCCTCTTGTCGGCCTCGCTGCACCAACACACATTGCATTGCACTGTGCTGAATTGATGGGAAGAATTGCAATCAATTGAGGATATCATGAGAGGATTAATCTATTAAACTTAGTCGCAATGAATAGAGAGCTTCTGAATCGATCAGGAGATAATTGAAGCTGCTTGATCGATTGGGTAATGGATTGGGAGAAGCTTACGAGCGAATAGAAGGCTTCGTAATCGATTGGATAATTGATTAAGAAGGCCTATAATCGATTGGATAATCGATTAAGTGATGAAGAAAAGAGCCGTTGCAAGTTTAGACGGTTGGATGCACTCGATTGGAGCTAAGGCCAATCCATTGGGAGTCGAAATCCGCAGGATATAAAGGTGACGACAAAGATTCAAATGCAACTCTTCTTCTCCACTCTTCATCGTCGATTCTTGAGGTTTGGACGACAAGTGTTGATGCACTTGCTAACCGATCAAGAAGCGCTTACAAGCTACAAGAAAACAAGCAAGGTTTTCATTTGTATTGTGTATTTTCTTCTTGTTTGCATTGTATTTTTTGTATGTGAGCTTGTACGAAGTTTCTCTACCTCCAAAGTGTTTCTGAGAAGGAGTATTTTCATAGTGGAGAGCGTATTCTCTGTGGATCCTTGGATTAGTCACCTCATTAAGATGGATACCAAGTAAATCCAAGTGTTAGCATTGCTTCGAGTGCTTTCCACTGTAACTCATTATTGAAAGGCGATTGGAGTTAATCACCCCTCTTTAGCTCATCGGAGAAGTGAGGGAGTCGGTGGAGAAGTGCTTGAGGGGTGCAAAGATGAATAAGAACAACGTCCATGATGTCGTGCTCGTCAGTGGATCAATGAGGATTCCTAAAGTCTACCAGAGGCCAATAGATTTTACCGATTTGGTGTTAGATGATCTTCTTCCTAGGCTACCACCTAACACTATTCTGAACTCAAGGGCGAATTCTTTTCAACTGGGGGGCAACTAATGTAGGAGGATTTGTTAGTTATTTTTTATTAATTCTAGTACATTATTATTTTTTATAATTTTTTAGTTTTTTTATTTTTTATATTTTAGGTATTTTTGCTCATTTTAATCTTTTTATATTTTTTAGTTTGAGCCCATTTAAGAATTTTAGGATTATGAGTCTGTTAATAATTTTTTCTTTCTTTTAGAATTATTTTCATTTTTTTATAAGATAAGAATTAAAGTCTATATGTTAGGATTTCTTTTCTGTCTTTGGGTCTTAAGATTGAAGTCTATATAAATATAGATTTAGCTGTTTGAGGGATAATTCTCGATTATTAAATAATTTTTTTTGAAAAAATCTTGAGAACGCAGTTTTCTCTTTTTATTTTCTCTTCAATTTTCACTTCTCGTTTGCCTATAGGATAATCATTTTCTTGTCCGTCATCATAAATTTACCAAGAAATATAATATATTTCAATAAAATTATATATATAGTGAAGTCTCTCATCAAACATAATCAAAATATATAACTTATGTGATATATATGTCTTATTATACTAAAATATAATAATGTTAATGTTAGATAACAAAATTATTAGCATCAAAAAATTAAAGATGGTTCAGGATTTAGGATAACATTTTTCTTATTTACTTTAACTCCGAATTTTTTGAAAACTCAAACACTAATGATGAGATGAAAGTTATAAAAAAAATTTAAAAAATGCAACTTTTAAAGGACTAAGTAAAATATTTTAATATTGAAATAACTAATGAACCATGTATCTTATATTCCCCAATATACTATGGGGATACATAAGCAATTTAAATAAATATAAGTCTCTTTTTATATTTTTTTATAAACTTATAATTTTTAAAAATATTTTTTTAATAAATAATAAAATCTTGAACCGTTGTGAATCATGGATCGAATCGTATCTAACGATTCCAATACATGAATCATAACCACCTAGAATCGTCAATTCCAAATCGTGGACGGATCTAACCTTGAATGCATTACATGTGTGAGATCTCCATACAAATAAATTGCCGAACTATCTAATTAAAAGGAACATTATCTTCAAATTTTTATTTACAATTTTATAGTACACAAAACCCATAGTATCATATAGCATATATCACACAATATTATACTTTTACATTTCATTTTTTATTTCAATAACTATTATATAAATTGGAGTATTATATTAACTTTTAGTATATTCATCTCTACCCCATCATGATCCCTTATAAGAATTAAATGTTGTCAAATTCTCCATAATTTTATTAATTAAGTCATTTAACAAAAAAAATATTGTGTTACTTTTACCAATTCACCAAGAACATATCTTTTATAAAAATTGGTTTGGTAGAGCAACCATTTTTTATACTTGTCTTGATGTTGAATTAATAAATTAAACAATGTCAAGAATCTCAATGATAAGATTGTAGAGTTGGTAAGCCATCCTTTTCACAATAATTGGGTTGGTAGACCTACTATTTATGTGACTGCTAGATGTACCATGTCAAGAGCGCCTCTATAATGGCTCCCCTTGTCTAGAATTAGACTTCAATATATTTTTAACATATTAACTAATAATTCACATTGAAATCATGATCATATTTAGCCATCTTGACCTTATTATACTTCTTTATATATATGATTATATCATACTCAATATTATTGTTTGTAAGTAATAAATATGTCTGATTATCCTAAATTCTAAAATCTTAAATCAATATTTAATATTTGAAATGCTTAATGAAGACAAGATGAACTATTAACTGCTATCGGTTCTCAAGTGATTATGTTAGAAAAACAAAAGAAAAGAAAAGACTTGTTTGTTAATGAGGATCCCCTAAACCCTAATTCCTAAACCAACCTTTCATATGGGTTTGGCAATAACACTTTGATTGGTGAAGTTAAACCCTACTGAATATTTGAAATGCTTAATTAATTACAATGACAAGATGAACTAGTAACTCCTATCAGTTCTCAAATGATTATGTTAGAAAAATATAATAAAGTAAAAGACTTGTTTGTTAATGAAGGTCCCCTAAACCTTGAACTCTAAACCCTTAACCAACACTTTGATTTATGAAGTTAAACCCCATGAATATTTGAAATGCTTAACAAAGACAAGATGAACTAGTAATTAATTGCTATCAGTTCTCAAGTGATTATGTTAGAAAGATAAAAAGAAAAAAGAAAAGATTTGTTTGTTAATGAGGGTCACAATTAATGAACAATCATTAGGGAGTACTTTAACAACTCCCAGAGGCTTTAACTACTCCCAACAAGCTTACCTTCTCCTTTCTCACTGTTTCCTCTTTTTAAAGGAAAGCAACGAGTAGAAAAAATTATTTATATGTTTTCTTACTGATAACCTAACTCGGTAGAAACAAACTTGTTTCTTGGCATTTCTTGCCAATTAAGGGCCCTTTAGATCATGTTGGTACTTCATGGATTCCCACATTTGCGAACTTAACCTTTCTGTCTCAATTATCAACTACAATCCACGAACATGATCGAAGTCACGAAGAGCTATTTATAACTGTTCTTCCAATTATTTTTGACAAAAGGATGTACCTGAGGACTATTTAGGTGTGTAGTGATGCAAGGTGTGCCTTATTAGCTACATCATGTTTTGGAGGATCTTCTTGGCAAGGCGAGATAGCCTCTCATGGATCGAGGATGGAACTTCCTGTTCTTGCCAATTGATTGAGTGCGAAAACATCAATCATCTCGAATATAGCCTTATAACAACACCATTTGTATTTTCATTGCCGGTTGACTTTGGCTTCACACCCTACTCTTTCTTGCACAAGCTCAAAGTCGAGTGCTAAAATACAAAATGCTTTCTCTCCTGTTGATTTTCCTTTGATCGAACTCTAACCTTTCGTACCTTTGGTCCGCGTTTACTAGAACATGAAGGACCATGTGGACAAGTTCTATTCATTTTATGTAGAAGATGCTTGACTGCAAGTCTTCTGCCAAAAAGGTCAATTATTTCCTAGAAAGTGTATTGTTTTGACTTTGCAATCTACAAACCTTTAATATTATTGTCAAACCATTTGTAAGTAGAATAAGGTATATTGAGGCAATGTGGTGATTGCTAGAATCCAAAAAACACTTATTTGCTATCAATTAGTACTACTTTTTCCTTAATTGTTTCTTATTTTAAAAATTCGAGCATTCGGTGAAAAGATAAATTTGCAAATGAGAAATAAGATCTTCATTTATGAGTTTTGGACAAAAATCTCGATGTATATAAGTTGTAGGATGCAATGAATTTTCAAACTCAAATCTCGGGCAATGATTCAAAAGAAAGCACACAAAGGTAGATAAACTTTTAGCAAAGGACAATTGGACAATTGTTAAAAAAAAAACTAGTCATGCTTTCAAGAATATATTATTACTACAAAGTGATTATTATTTTCGATGACACTAATCCTAATTGGATAGTTTGTCGGCTAGATATTGTTAATGCATTCCTACACAAAATCTTCAAAAACAAAAAACAAGATACAACCCTCATTGTTCATTGTAGGCGTCATATGGAAAGGAATTATT
This sequence comes from Zingiber officinale, assembly GCF_018446385.1. Lineage (NCBI taxonomy): Eukaryota > Viridiplantae > Streptophyta > Magnoliopsida > Zingiberales > Zingiberaceae > Zingiber > Zingiber officinale. Next base: position 108,486,032 of record NC_055989.1, on the reverse strand, counting down.
TCACTATAACTATAATAGTGGTATCGAAATGCTCTTTTCTTCCAACAATTATAACAATTCAAATAGCATAGTTGATCCTATCTAGAATCGGGAAAGACGACGTGCTAGTTACGTGACATCGATGGTGACCGTGAGGAGACTTCAAGAAGTAGGGACCTGGCACCACTGTCAGACATGCGTACCAAAGAGAAGAACTAGAGACGAAAAACGTCAGTCATCGAACTAGGAAAGGATCCCGATACAAGCACTAGCTCCGACGTTCAAGTCAAGTAAATGGTGGTGGAAAGACAAACAATAACGATGAAGAAATGAGCTTTGATAGCGAAGCCTCGCATACTTGCGCCTGTAAGTGGAGACCCCCTTATATAGTATTACTTTTTCTCTCTATACAAATCTCAGTGCATTACCAAAATAGAACCGATCATTATGACATTCTGACACCTTTCCTAAAATAGGTCCGTAATTCTTGCGCTTTGCAAGGTAAAAGCTTCATATGTACAACTTGTATGGGGAATATTCCCCTGATTCTCATATAACAGTTACGTAAGACGTCAAAAAGGAATGTTGAACTACTAGGCCATTAATGTACTGTGATAATAGGCTAGTTGAGTTCCCTCCAACGCCTGATCAGACCTTGCTCTCGGAGGGACTCGGCTCGGATAACGATTATAGACCACCTTGAGGGTTCGACTAGGCCTCGTTGAGGACTCGGCTTGGTCGAGGGGGGGGGGCTGGGATCCAATCGGCCAAAGGGTCTGATCGGCTAGATTATTTGGTTGAACCATATGATCCGATTATTGGATTGACTTTGACTATCACATCAGCCAGCTTTATTGATCTCGACCCAACTTCAGGGGTCAACCTTATTCGCCGTATCAATAGTCATAATACCAATATATGTAAATTATAAAAAACTCAATGTAAAATGGATTATATGATTTAAGACTAATTAAACTTTTAAAGCACTAGGTTCTATAACATACAAAAAAAAAAAATTATTAAATTAATTTTTTTTCATAGATCTACATATTTAAATTAATTCTATCATTTCAAATAGAGATTATGCAATATTACTTCATATATATATATATATATATATACTTGAACCACAAAGACATTTATTGTCTCATTCACCCACCACCTACTTTATCGTTTTAATTAATACACCAAGCCATTTGTATCCGAGGTAAAAATTAATATTCAATGAAGATAAACGGTAACTAAATTGTGAAGCCATGAAAGAAATTAAAACCACCTTTAGTTGATGAACAAAAACTAATTATACTTTAACCTAATTTCTAATGACTAGTCCAAATGAAAAAGACTAACATTATCAAAGACGTAATGCCCCAAAAGGAATGAATATGATCGTCCGTGCCTGGTAGCACATGAGACATTACCACTGTAGCAGCAGTACTGTAATTAACTAACTTGAAAGATCCAGAGGAAGAAGCAATATAATCAAGTACTGCTGCTGCTACTTCTACCTAATTTACATACATAGATCAACAACTGTATATTTATTTATATCCAGGCATGCAAATCGATCTTTACCAGCACTAGCTAGCTCCAACGCAGTAATAATTAATCACAGCCTAAACCCTAAATGACAGTTAAAACATACCACTTTTACCAGTGTTATACGACTGATCAGAGTGCAACTTCTTCTAGGGAAGCAACAGCAGTTATGCTTGGTGGGACTGCTGCTACCTAATTCACATAGATCACATGGACATATCTAAGCAGGTTACCAGGCTAGCTTCGTATATATCCATGTCAGTCACATGCATGCATGGAACGTATGTGTTTATTATTATTTTTTTAATTTATTAATTTCCTCCATTTCTCATGCTCGTGTAGCAACTTCGAGTGTAATTTACGAGCCACCAAAAGCTATAGGTAGATCAGATCAGACAGAGTAAGTACTCACAGTATCTGTCTATTTGTGTTTTGTCTCTACACACTATATATATATATATATATATATATATATATATATAGCTTCTCTCCTCAGGCAGGACTAGGGCAGGGAAGTGATCATCGATCAAGCGTATAAGGATGGGGAGAGCACCTTGCTGCGACAAGGCCAGCGTGAAGAAAGGCCACTGGTCGCCGGAGGAAGACAAGCAGCTGAAGGAGTACATCGAGAAGCACGGAACCGGCGGCAACTGGATCGCTCTCCCCCACAAAGCTGGTAATTAATCGTTAATGATCGTGTTAATGATCTGCATGGATGATCATGGTAATTAATTAATAATGGCGATCGATTTGTGGTGATGCAGGGCTGAACAGGTGCGGGAAGAGTTGCAGGCTGAGATGGCTGAACTACCTGAGGCCCAACATCAAGCACGGGAGCTTCTCCGACGAGGAGGACAGGGTCATCACCAACCTCTACGCCAGCATCGGGAGCAGGTTTTAGATTTGCTAATGGCGATCGAGAATATTGGGATAGGTTTGATCATGTCAGGGATGATAATGGTGTTATGGTGCAGGTGGTCCATTATAGCCAACCATCTCCCCGGAAGAACCGACAACGATATCAAGAACTACTGGAACACCAAGCTTAAGAAGAAGTTCTCGGGGATCCTCACGCCGGCGAGGAGGGTAGTGAAGCACCACCACCAGCAGCAGTGCAGTAGCTACGCCTGCTTCCCGACCGCCGCCGCAGCCGCGTTGGATTCCTTGCAAGGCCTCGACGCTGCGTTGCCAATCTCTGCATTGCTCAGCTCTCTGACTTCCGGTGGCGGCGGTTCTGGTGGTGGTGGGCCGCCTCTGCTGCAGACTCCAGAGCAGCAGCAGCAGCAGCAGCAGTCTCGTAATCTTATCAACTATGGCGGCGGCGGCATGGGGTGCCTCGGTAATGCTACTTATTCGGACGTCTACCTGAACGAGGCCGAGCACGGGGCGTCGGGCTTCGAGAGCTACCTCTACGGCGGCGGCGGTGGCTGCCTGGAGGCCGTCGACCTCGCCGGCAGCCGCGACAGCACGGAGTTGGGCTTCGGCTTGGAGGAATACGAAATGCCGATGCTCCCGCCCAGCAGCACTCTCTACCTCGACGCCGAGATGATGAACGCGTCGACCATGTGCTTCTACTGACCAATTAAGGCCCGCCGCCTGCCGGCGTCGCAGGGGAAGAAGACCATCGTCTACGTGAGCTAGAGAGCAGAGCCGTAGCAGACAGGGGCCCTCTGTTTTTCCCACCGCGCGTGTTCATATCGATTCTGACAGAGAGTTTGGTGGGTGTCTTTGCGATTTGTCCAAAACGATCAATCCGCCATGGCCGCTCTTACTGCGACCTTGCAATCTATTCACTTCCTCTCTCATAATCAATGCCCCCATTATCGTTCGCACGTGACTACGTGAGCTTCATGAATCAGCAAAAGTAACCCAAAAAAAAAAAAATTAAAGATACATAAGCTATTGATTTAAAATTATGAAATTAAAAAAAAAACAGATTTTTTGTCACACTTATTGTCATTGTCACCCAGCCAATTAATCATTATAGTACTGCATTCAAATAACAACAACAAAAGTACCATACAATAATGTTAGATTTTTAAAAATTAATACTAGTTTAGTGGTGCATAATAATGATAATAATAAAAAAATAATTTTAAATTAATTTTAATCAATTAAAATTTATTATATTTGACATCATAATTAAAATCGATATGAATTAAATAGTAAAAATAATATTTCAAAATTTATTATATTTATTACTATGCTTATAATGATGATTCACCTCGGTGAATATTTCCTCTAAGTGATATTTATAGACAATGTCAACCAGTTTCTACTTATTATCCTCTTCCACGTGCTCTTATCGGTTCTTCAAATTTTATTAAACCTTCTAGCTTTACACAGACAGTCAAAGATCCAAATTGGTATGCTGCGATAACTATAAAGTTTGATGCTCTTCTTCGCAATGTAACCTGAAATTTAATTCCTCGTACTTCATCTATGAATATTGTAAGCTCTAAATGAGTTTACCAAATTAAGTATCGTACAAATTGATCCATTGAACGTTACAAAGCTCGCCTTGTTGCTAAAAGTTTTAATCAGCAACCAAGTATTGACTTCAATGATGCTTTTAGTCTAGTCGTCAAAATTATAATTATCAAATTGCTACTATCTATAGTTGTTAGCTCCAATTTATCGATATGACAATTAGATGTCTATAATGCTTTCCTTCATAGACACTTCGAAAAAACTATTTTATGGAACAACCACCTTGATTCATCCATCCGCAACTTCCAACCTATGTGTGTCAACTTCAAAAATCTATATATGATCTTCAGTAAGCACCTCATGCATAGTTTCATCGTTTATCTATCTGGCTTCATACTAAAGAATTTTTTGGCTCAAAAACAGACTCTTCCCTATTCTATAAATGTACTGAGAAATTTTCAATATTTGTTTTGATTTACGTGGATGATATCTAATAATTGATAGTGATCAAAATGACATTACTACTTTATTTCATCTTCTTCATCAAGAGTTTCTTATTCGAAATCTTGGCAACGCTCATTTTTTCCTTAGCATAGAGTTTTTCTTACATTCTAAAGATTATCTTTTCTCTCAAAATAAATATATTACTGGACTTATACAACGAGCTAAAATAGATAGTGCGCGTCCTATATATCTCCACACCAATCATTGAAAGTGGTTTCAATGCACCTTCATCCTCCTCTTCAATGGCTGACCCCAGATATACCGAAGCACTATTGGTGTCCTACAATATATCACCATTACACGACCCAATATTACTTTTGTTGTCAATTATGTCTGACAATTTATGCATGCTTCTACTGAACACCATTGGGAAGGTGTTAAGACTTCAATATCTCAAAGGCACTACTATTCTGCATAGTTTTCTTTTATATCGTTAGTTCTCATAAGAATTGATTGCCTATAGTGATGCAGATTAGGCTGAATCTCTAGAAGATAGACGTTTTACTAGTGGATATGTCATATTTCTTAGCCAAAATCTTGTTTCCTGGCTTTTAAAGAAGCAACCTACATACTCTCGCTCAATATTTGGCTACAATCTCTTCTTTTCGAATTACAATTTTCTCCAACTGCTACGCTCAAAATCTAGTGTAATAATATTAGAGCAACTTATCTTACAGCAAATCATATTTTTCATGCATATACTAAGCATGTAGAGATTAATTTTTATTTTATTCGCGAGCACGTGACAAGTCGACAACTTTCAGTTTCTTACCTCTTTATTGAAGATTAAATTGCTGATATATTTACTAAGTTATTAATTATCTAGATAACATTTCACCAACTTAACACTCAAACTCATGTTCAGCTACTCTTATTAAATTTGTTGGAGTAATGATAATAATGAAAAATAACTTTGAATTGATTCCAATCAATTGAGATTTATTATATTTGAAATATTTACAAATCTATTATATTCATTACCATACTTATAATTGTATATCATATTTAATCTTTCCATGTTTAGATAATTTATATAAATAAATTTATTGACTTTTATAATAATATAATTAAAAAATTATTCTGTATTCTATTTTTTTTCTTTATCTATTAGTTTTAATACATGAATCCTAAAATAAGTATCACCATAGTACCATCTTTTAAAAAATAATATTACAGTGGTTCTTTTCTATGAAATTCAATATCATAGTAGTGCTACTCTTTTAACGTAATACCATAGTGATTGCCTTTCATCAATTGACGAAGATAGAATCTAGCTGAAAAAACAAAAAACAGAAAATAAAACAAAAAATTATCCTCTCCGATTCTCCACGTACGCAGGCACAACACGTGCGTGATCTAATCATCCGACACATAACGAGAAACAAGGATCTAGCGAATGTATCTAATTATGCGAGAAATAAAACATTAATTAGAAACAGAACTTTATCGTATGAAGATAGTTATATGTTTATTTCGACAGATATAGTTTATTTATTAGTTTGTGGAATTCGGTGGTTTGCACCAAATTAAAGATCCAAATAGTTAAAGTTTAAGCGTGGAATGTGATAAATAAAAAATATTAGCCCGTGGGAAGAGATGGATCTGAATTCTGAGCAAGGAGTAGAGTCGTTAAGAACAATAATGGAGAAAGCTTCCGCGGAACAAGAGCAGCAGCCACCAGAGAAATTAATAATGGATGCATGGATGCATGCATGCATGCATGGTCCCCCTGAGAACAGACCAGAGAGGAGCAACATTGGATGCGTCAATGAACCTTGGATCCCCCGTGCAGGTGTCCGGTGAGACGGTAATTTGGGATTCCTAATGAGACGGTAATTTGGGATTCCTAATAACAGTAAGACGGTAATTTATTAGAAGAAGTATTTAAATTTTTAAATTCATTAAAATGCATATGCTATTTTATTATTTATTAAAGGATATATTTTTTTTATTAGTATTTTTCCTATTCTACTCTTCTAATATACATTAGATCCAACGCTTCGAGAAGTCAAAATAAATAATGGATAATATATTTGTACTCCTTGTAACTCTAAAAATTCACAGAAATTGAAATAGATATAATCTCTAAGTCCATCAACTAATAGACTAGATAGTTCCGATTGCACCCATTTCAGTTTCTGTGGATTTTTAGGATTGCAAAGAGTTCAAATATATTATTCATGATTTATTTTGATTTCTTGGAGGTGTTAAAATATCATAAGAAAGAATCACCAAAATTCTCCACGGCGGATCTGATATGGAATCATATCAAGCCCAACGTGGGTCTGATATCATTCCTGATATGATTTCATATCAGACCCAATGTGAAAAATTTTAGCGATTTTTTTATTACATTTTAACACCCTTGAGAAATCAAAATAAACAATGGATAGCATATTTGAATTCATTGCAATCCTAGAATCTACAAAAACTGAAATAGGTGCAATCGAAGCTCTCTAGATCTATCAGTGGGTTTTAGTCGAAATCCACTGATGAACCTAAAGAACTTCGATTGCACCAATTTCAGTTTCTGTGAATTTATGGGGTTGTAAGGAGTTAAACGATATTATCCATTACTTTAGCTTCTCAGGAGTGTTAAAATATCTTTAGAAGAATCGGCTTCTCAAGAATTTTTTTAAGTTCATGTTATCATGCATGCATGCATCGAAAGAGCACTGTAAAGAGAGGAAAGAAAAAAAAAAAGAGGAAAAAGAAGCGATGTTGCATGCAAAGGAGGAAAGAGAAGAGAGAAAAATAGAAAAAAGAATAAGGCTATAAACAAGCCGAGCCGAACCGATCTTTGGGGTGTTCAAACTTGTTTGATAAGGTAACCAAGCCGAGCCGAGCTTAAAATGAACCAAGCTTTTGAAATGAGTGTTCAAGCTTGGCCTGGTTTATTTTTTATGAGTTTGAGCTTGTTTGAATTTTGGCTTGAGCTTGGTTCGTTTAGATGTTATCAAGCTCTCAATTCAAGCTTGACTTGAGCTTGGTTCATTTAGATGTTATCAAGCTCTCAATTCAAGTTTGGCTTGAGCTTGGTTCAAGCTTGACTTGAGCTTGGTTTAAGCTTGACTTGAGTTTGGTTCATTTAGATGTTATCAAACTCTCAATTCAAGCTTGTTTAATTATTTCAAACTTTTAGTTGTTTAATTGGTTATTGAGCTTGATAATTTAAATTTATTTTATTTTATTTTATCTTATTTTATTTTATTATTTATTTAGCATATTGAAAATAGTTTTATTAATGAACGTTGTTCACGAACGTTCTTCACGAACATTGTTCACGAACGTTAACGAGCTGAACACATATGTGTTCAAGCTTGTTTGTTTAGCTTAACAAGCTGTTCAAGCTTATTTGTTTAGTTAATCTTATGTATATTGAACGAAGATAAACAAGCTCTTATCAAGTCAAACACCAAGCTTGTTCACGAACACTTGGTTCATTTACAACCCTAGAAAAGAAAAAGAGAAACAGTCAAATTTGTCAAGAGGGTAGAATGAAAAAAGTATTGTTAAAAACTGCTCCATTTGATAAATAATAAAGTAACATACATCTTTTGATAAATTTAAAAATCTAAATACGTCTTTTCATAAATTACTGAAAGTAAAATGATTATATATTTTTTTTTTGATGTATCCTTCCTAATATGTCCTCAGATTATATAAATAAAGGTAAAATCATAAAGTTCAATTATAAAATTGATCGCTTATTCTATTACAATAAATCTATCTGTGGTTAAATGACTATGCATCAAGATCCCAATACGACATGAAATTGGTCATTTTTAATAAAAAAAAAATAGATGATTATAAATATATATTTACTAATAAATTGAGAATTCTAAGAAGAACTCAAATTATAATGAGAGATTAAATTTTTACATAATTTTAATATTATAGTTAATTTCAGCATATTCATAAAGTTGATCTGGCATATTATTTTTCATTTAGGTTGATTTTTATAATTCTATTGTGTTTTTATTATATATACTGTAAGGAAATGATATATAAATAAAGAAATTTAAGAATTTCATAGCTATTATGTTTATATGATTTTAATAAGTATTTTTATTAGACCGATGAGTGTATGCTTCATGGTGGATGATCTAGTTTAGGATATTGATATTGTCATTTAAATACTCGTAGTTTGAATTTTAGCTATGATGTATTTATAAAAAAATTTCCTTCAAATGAAGGGTGAATCAAATGATGCTGAGCTTCTAGGCTAATCACTGCGTGCGCTTCCCGATTTACCCTAGTGATCGGTGGAAAAATTTCGTGGGGCTAGAGCAGTCATCCCAGAGATAGTCAATAAGATTAACTGGAATTATCATTTTTTTTCATGATACATGATCTAATTTCTCTTTGGGGTGGTATAGTGGTGAAAAATATAGGGTGTCATTTTATAAGGTCTTGGGATTGAAATTCAGTACATCTAAGTATGACTTTTTTTTCATGTCTTGACCACCTGTACTAATGGCTAGTAGCCACTTGTGATTTACTTTCTCTGTGTTGACCTAAGGACGGATTGATGGGGATATTGGGAGCGAACGAATCATCTTTTACCACATATGTATGATCTAGTTATCCCTATAAGTTGTCTAATTAATTAGACGGTGACATATATATTATAATGGGGTAAAAAATTAATTTCTAATGGATAAATGTTCTTAGAAAAAAAAATTTCTCATTCTTTAACCACTTGGTAGTCGATTATAAACTCATCTTATTATTTATCTTTCTTATATAACTTGTATACAGGACGTGTAAGATGAATATAATTATCCTTGCTACGATATTGTCTACTTTAGGCTTAGGCCCTCATGCTTTGCTCTTGGGCTCTCCTTAAAAGGTATCACGGTAATGGAGATATCCTACATCCTTTTAACCCTATGATTTTTCCCAAATATTTCTAATGTGGGACTTTGATTGAACCCAACAATCCCTCTCTCAAACGAAAGACCACAATTATTCTCATGGTCCGGCCATCCCAACGAGCATCTGATCACCCTGACCTGTTCTAGGCCTCCCCGCAAGCATCCGCATTCAGTCACCTTAACCTACTCTGGGCCTCTCCGCGAGCATTCGATCACCTTGACCTGCTTCGGACATCTTTGCTAGCATTTGGTCACCCTGATCTACTCGCCTCCCCGCAAGTATCCGGTCACCCTGACTTGCTCCAGGCCTCCCCGCAAGCATCCAGTCATCCTAACCTACTCTGTGCCTCCCCACGAGTATCCGAGTACCCTGACCTACTTCGGGGCCTTTCCCACAAGCATCCGATCATCCTGGCCTACTCCAAACCTCCCCATGAGTATCCGGTCACCCTGACCTGCTTCGGGTCTCCTCATGAGCATCCGATCATCCTGACCTACTCGCCCCCTGCAAGTATCCGATCATTCTGACCTGCTCCGAGCCCCACATAAGCATCCAATCACTTTGACCTGCTCCGGGCCTCCCCACGAGCATCCGGTCACTCATGACCAGCTCCGGGCCTACTCTCAACTTCGTTCAAGGTCATCTCGCATTGCATCTAGTCTGGACCATGTGTCTGATACCATTTGTTGTGGTCAAAGGATGCCCACATATCTCCACAATGATATTATTTCCACTTTGGGCCTAGACCCTCATGCTTTGCTCTTGGGCTCTCCCCAAAAGGCCTCACGCCAATGGAAATATCCTACATCTTTTTAACCCAATGATCTTTCCCAAATCTTTCTAATGTGAGACTTTGATTGAACCCAACAATCCTCCTCTCAAATGAAGGACCACAATTGCTCTCATGGCTCGGGCCTCCCTGCGAGCATCTGGTCACTCTGACCTACTCTGGGCCTCCCCGCAAGCATCCACATTCACCTTGACCTACTCCGGGCCTCCCCGCGAGCATTCGATCACCTTGACCTGATTCGAGCCTCCCTGCGACCATCCGATCACCCTAATCTACTCGCCTCCCTGCAAGTATCCGGTCACCTTGACTTGCTCCAGTCCTCCCCGCAAACATCCAATCATCTTGACCTGCTCCAGGCCTCCCCACGAGTATCCGGACACCTTGACCTGCTTCGAGACCTTTCCCATAAGCATCCAATCACCCTGATATGCTTCCGGCCTCCCCGTAAGTATTTGATTATTCTGACCTACTCACCCCCTATAAGTATCTGGTCATTCCGACCTACTCTGAGCCCCACACAAGCATCCGATTACTTATGACCAGCTATGAGCCTACTCTCAACTTCGTTCAAGGTCACCTCACATTGTATCTAATCTGAACCATGGCTCTGATACCATTTATTGTGTCCAAAGGATGTCAATATATCTTCACAATGACATGATATTGTCCACTTTGGACCTAGACCCTTACAGTTTTGCTCTTGGATTCTCCCCAAAAAATCTAATGCCAATAAAAATATCTTACAGCTTTTTAACCCCATAATCTTTGTTTTTAATATTTCTAATATGGAAACCCAACAAATAGCAAACTATTCTCTTTTTTTTAATTATATATTTATATTAAGATTATTAAGATTAATATATGAGATTTAATCTTTTTTATAATTTCAAAATACGATGATTTTTTTTTAAAACTAAACAATCTTTTGAAAATTTAAATTAATTACATAAATTAAAGACTTAAATAATTTTTAACTGTACTATTTTTCTCAATTGAAAATATTATTTTATGGAATAAAAAATTATTGATTTTTTCAAATATTATTTTTTATATCGATATATTTAGAAAAGGTATAATAATTATGAGCTGAAAATGCCTCTTTAGCCGAATTTGATTCTCCAATCATTGTCTTTTAATGCATTACCCTCTCTCTCACTTACTCTTTTTGGTGGGTAAATCCAAAAAAGAAAAAAATAAGACTAGATCTTCACCTAGCATTTAATATTTTAGATTGTTCATCATATTGTTGGAATAAAATACCCTATAGTAGGATGGTTCAAGGCTGCCCTCTCCTGACTTGCTTTTGTGTTTGTTCGTCCTATCAATATTAGGACCTATAGAATGGTCTAGTAAAGACATATACAATAATTAAATTTTTTATAAATTTTTTTATAATTTTCAACATATCACATCGTCAATATCAAATCAAAAGTAAAAAAATATACTATTCTCTTTGTAATCAAAAAATCTACATATTATTTTTTTATGAATCCTACATTACAAATCATATATCTTTATTTATTATTTTTTATTTAATATCTCTATATAATTTTTACTTAATATTTTAATTAATTCTCATCTTTAATTTAATTTATTTGTAATTTTTAATTAATAAATTAAAGGACTTATGATTTTTAATTTAATTTAATTTATAAATTTTATTTAATATTTAATTAACTTATGAATTTTAATTTAATTATAGTCTTTTGTATTTTTTTAACTTATCACATATATTTATTTTCAAAAAAATTATATAATTTAACTGTTACATAAAATATTTAATGATTTTAAAAAGTCAAATATATAATATTATTATTTTCAATGATTATGACTCCACCTTCAAAAGAAAAAAAAAATAGATTTTAAAAATCAAACCGGTTCTTGAACTAAAACTTCAAAATTTGTCTTTACCCTCATTAGAATTTTTTTATTGAACTTTTTTAATTTTACAAACTTTTTAAAAAACTTACTTTCTAACCGGAGTACAATCAATTTTTACCAATTTATTGCATCAATATTAGGATTTTGTTTGTTTGTTCGTTCGTTTTGCATGAGTGAGAAGGAAAGGGTTTTGTGCAGCGATACTCGACGTCTCGGGGAGAACGCCGCAATCCAACAACCCTGATTATGAACTTTTCACCAACTCATTTAATAGTATTTACAATCAGTGAAATTTAAAGGATATTTCTTCTTTTAAAATTTATTAAAAGAGCACTTCACCTATAAAATTATAATTCTTGAAATACTCCTCAGCGATCCACTTTTAAACTGCTTTGTACAAAAATAACACTAATTGCTTTGATAAAGAGAAATTATGTTAAAGATACCTTAACATATCCAAATATGAGATGTAAAATGAGTGTCTATAAAGTTATGTAAACTTCAATTATAATAATTATGTGAATTTTATACGAGAAAGATAGATAGGTGTTCAAACTTGAGCGAGTTGAGTACACATTGCACCATAAAATGCTAAGAAATACCACTTTTGAGAAACTTATATCTCATGATAATCAAGTTCATTGAAGTGTTAATTAAGGGGGTTGGACAAATCTTTAGGTGATTGATAATTGTGTATTTGGTGAACAACTCTTTTGTGTACTTTAAGTGATGAATGAAATTTCCTTGTTTGTCTTAGATAGCTTTCAATCATTTGTTGTTAAAGACTCACTTGCAATGATGACGAAATGCCTTCCCTAGGTGACTCTTCACCTACCATAGATACTCATGTGCAAATAGTTAATTTTATACTGATTTGTTTTATTGAAACTTTTCTTTCTTCATCTTATTTTCGGGCTGATCATCCCAGACTCGACGTTATCCAATCTGATTAATCATTTTTTTTCATGAACAAATAATTAAAAGCAAAGCATATGACTATTTTTTTTATTTTTTGAGATTAATCGAGTTCTAAACAAATCTACTTTCATATGAATGCATATTCCTATGAATGCCCCGGGGATTACGGTGTAGTAGATACACTCTTCAAATGGTTGGTCAGACATCTAAAGGTTGAATCCCAACAGTGGCGCACTATAGAAATTTTTCTCCGCTGCGACGATAACTCTAAGAACGTTGACGGCTTATATGGGTCTTCGCCAACACTTTCTGATTTATCCTGATGGCCGATAAAATATTTTCATGGGGCTAGGTTGATTACCTCTAGAATTAATCAGTTGAAGAGCTAAAAACCTAGATTACAAAAAAAAAGAGCCAAAATTGACAAAAGGTTGTTCTTTTTCATTAACCATTAAAACAATGCCACATCTAGGGATGATAATGGGTAGAATTTGGGTAGGATTTCATATCCTTCGTATCTATCCTCATTTATTATATATATCCATACTCATACCAATACCCATCAGATATTTAACTTTCACATTCATCCCCATATCCAATGGAATTTCAGGTATCAATATCCTATCCATCATCCTATTACTCCCTACCATTCTCATTTTTTTTAAAAAAAAATATTTCAATGTACTTATCAGCTCTTCCTCATTTCGTGTTCCTTCGATCGGGTGAACATTTTCCATGGAAAAGAAGATGAGATACATGTTGATAACCAGATAAAGAGACAAACTAAGTTTTTTTTTCTAAGACGGAAAGAGGACTAAAGTTTTTCTTTCCCAATAAAATATATATATATAAGGTAGGGTATTGATAGGATTTTACCACATCCGCCTCCATACCCATACCTGAATACCCGTTTACTATAATCGGCTATAAAAATTCTCTTTATATCCTCCTCCATTTGGGTCGGATGTTAGATTACTCATCGGATTCGGATGAAATTACCATCCCTAGTCATATCTAGGTGGCAAATAAATCAAACGTTTGTGAACAAGTTTGATATTCAAGTTGGTAAAATTTTATTTGTTTGTTTAACACACAAAAGGTCCATTAAATAAATAAATTTGAATAACTCGTTAAACTAAATAAATAAGGTTAAACACATGTGTATTCAATTTATTAATGTTCATAAATAGAGACTGTGAACTATTTTATGAAAAAGTTTATGGATCATGTTCATCAATAAAATTCATATCAATATTATGTTGTATTGGGAGATTATTGGTACAATCATCTCTGGATTAAGGTTGACCGGTTTGACTACGCTCAAATGGATTCGAGCTTGAATTTTAATGTTTGGACAATATGTTTGAAAAATATTTGGAAGAAGTCAAGTAGGTCATGGAAGACCAAATACTTAACTGGCAAAGTCCTAACTTGAAGGTTAGACAAGATAAAGTCCTAACCGGAAGTTAGGCAAATGTAAAGTTCTAACTGGAGGTTAGGTAAGGTAAGTCCTAATTATGGTTAGGCAATGGAAAGTCCAAGTGGATCAAGAAGGACCGCACGTTGGCAAAGGAAGTCCTAACTATGGTTAGGCAAAGAAAAGTCCAAGTGGATCAAGAAGGATTGCATGTTGGCAAAGAAAAGATCTAACTGAGGTTAGGCAAAAGGAGAATCCAATTAGACAAAGAATATTCTTGAATGTTGTCCAATGAAGTTCACCTAGATCTGACTGGTATTTGCTTGTCATGCTTAATGCATATGAGACATCAAGACAAGTACAAAGTATGACGTACATGATAGACCCTATAGCATATGCATACGGAATCTGATCCATGCGACCCCTTTCTTCTTTAGAAGAAGGACATTGAGCAATCGAAAGACTCACACCATAGGACATCAACAGGAATCCCTTCTTGGAATTCTACATGGAGAAACAATTAAGTACCTTATCAATATATGTACTCTGACTTAGACCAAGCAATCACTTAGATCTATCTTTATAGATTTTTATGCCTAAAATATAGGTTGTTTCACCTAATTTCTTCATTGAGAAATAATTCTCATTCTAAGTCTTCACTGACTAAAGAGTAGGAATATCATCTACATACAATATGAGAAAAATGACTGTAATCCCACTAACCCTCTTGTAGACATAAGGCTCATCTTCATTCTTGATGAAATCAAACGCTTTGATTGTATCATCGAATCAAAGACTCTAGCTTCTAAAAGATTACTTTAATCCATAAATGGATCTTTGCAACTTACATACCTTTTTAACATCCTTTGGATCTATAAACCCTCAAGTTGTGTCATATACACATCCTCGAGTAGATTTTCATTCAAAAACACAGTTTTGACATCCACCTACTAGATCTCATAATCATGGTAAGCTACAATAGCAAGTATGATTCGAATAGACTTAAACATCACAACTGGTGAAAAGGTTTCATTATAGTCTATACTATGAATATGCTTGAATTCTTTAGCTACCAATTTACCTTTATAGGTATGCATAAGACCATCTATGTCAGTCTTTACTTTGAAGACTCACTTACATTGAATGCGTTTGATCTCTTAATGTGTATCAACCAAAGTTCATACTTGGTTAGTGTACATGGATTCCATTTCGGATCTCATGGCCTCTAGTCATTTATCAGAATCTAGACCCTGTACAGCTTCCTGATAAGATATAGGCTTGTTGAGACCAGTAAGCACTACATCACTGTGGTTAGATAAGAGAAAAGAATATCTCTCAAGTTGACGATGGGTCCTATTTGATCTATGTAAAGTTTGTTCTACTTGATTAGGTTGTTGCTCCACAACTTCTTGCGGT
Organism: Zingiber officinale; assembly: GCF_018446385.1. NCBI lineage: Eukaryota > Viridiplantae > Streptophyta > Magnoliopsida > Zingiberales > Zingiberaceae > Zingiber > Zingiber officinale. The sequence continues at coordinate 108,470,280 of NC_055989.1, read as the reverse complement.
ATAATAAAATCATGATCCACAACATCTTGTGGTACCTGTTTAATTTCCATCAAAGCTTCGGTGTTAGCTTGTGTATCTTGAACTTTTCAAGATCGACTTTACTCTCACTAACTCTTCTAAAAATAAACTCTCTTTCTAGAAAAATATCATTTCTGGCAATAAATACTTTGCCTTGTGCGGGATTATAAAAGTAATATCCCTTTGTTTCCTTGGGATATCCTATAAAATAGCACTTATCTGATTTGGATCCTAGTTTCTCTAAAACTTGACGTCGAACGTAAGCCTCACAGTCCTAAATCTTTATAAAAGACATCTTGGGACTCTTCCTCATCTATATCGTATATGGTATTTTTATGACTATCTTAGACGGAACACGGTTAAGTGTGAAAGTAGTTATCACTAAAGCATATCCCTAGAAGGAAGTAGGAAGATCTGTATGACTCATCATTGATCGTACCATATCTAATAAAGTATGACTTATCCTTTCAGATAGACCATTCCACTATAGTGTTCTAGGTGGAGTGAGTTGAGATATGATCCTAAACTCAATGAGATAGTCACGAAACTCTTGACATTCCCCATTTTGGTATGATTAAAGTATCTTAATACACTTACCAAGTTAGTTTTATACTTTATTCTTGAATTCTTTAAACTTTTCAAAGGATTCAGACTTATGTTTAATGAGATACACATAGGAATATCTATTGAAATCATCAGTAAAAGTAATGAAGTATTGATAGTCTCCTCTAGCTGCTATATTGAAAGGATCACAAACATCAGTATTTATGAGTTCTAACAAATCATTAGCTCTTTCGTTGTGTCCACTAAAAGGAATCTTTGTCATCTTGCCTAGTAGACAAGATTCATATATCTCATATGATTCAAAAATAAATGAGTCTAAAAGTCCATCCTTATGGAGTTATGATATACAACTCTCATTTATATGATCCAAGTAACAATGTCAGAGATATGTTTAGTTCAAATTATTAGACTTTGACTGTTTGGTATTTATATTATAGATTAGATTTTTAAAGTCTATAACATAGAGTTCATTCATAAAAGGTACATTATAATAGAACATATCATTTAAATAAACTGAATAACATTTATCCTTTATTATATCTGAAAAGTCTTTCTTATCCAAACAAAAAATAAAGATAATATTCTTAGTTAAAGTAGGCACATAGAAGCACTCTTTAAGTTCTAAAATAAGCTCAGTGGTTAAAGATAAGGAATATGTTCTACAGCTATAACAGTAATCCTTGTGTCATTGCATACTTGTAGGTCCACTTTGCCCTTCGTCAATGATCTACTATTTCTCAGCCCCTGCACATTCGTACAAATGTGAGATACACAATCAATATCTAATACCCATGAAGAAGAAATAGATAGATTAACTTCTATAACATATATACCTGAGGCAGAAGTCTTACTTCTCTTCCTTTTAACTTCCTCTAGGCATAATTTATAGTTCCTCTTCCAGTGTTCGATCTCACCGTAATGGAAGCAAATTCCTTCCTTAGTCATCCCACCTTTAGGTTTCAATGCATGAGACTTACCCTTACCTTTGGCTTGAGTCTTACTCTTACCTTTGGGCTTCCATTTGCCTTGCCCTTTTGTACCATCAAAATGGTACTAGGTTTTGCCTTCTTAAGGTTGAGTTCAGCAATTCTCAACATACTTAACATCTCAAGTAATGACTTATCAATTTTATTCATGTTATAGTTCATAACAAATTGATTGCAGCCTTCTAACAACGATTGCAGAATAAGGTCAGTGGTCAATTCTTTGTCCAATGGAAATCTCAATCTTTCAAGGTTCCCAACAATTTTGAGTACATGAGTTCCTACGAGACTTCCTTCTTGCATCTTGCATTGAAACAAGGCTTTGGATATCTCAAACCTCTCATGTCTCGCCTGCCCCTGATCAATTGTTTAAGATGCACAACTATATCATAAGCATCCATGTTCTCATGTTGCTTCTGAAGCTCAAAGTTCATGGTTGTAAGCATAAGACATGACACATCTAATGCATCATCTTAATGCTTCTTATAAGAATCCTTATCAGCACGAGTAGCATTAGAGGCTGGTGGGTTAAGAATAGATTGCTCTAGTACATATAGTTTTCTTTCATACTTGAGGATAATTCTCAAGTTTCTATACTAGTTCAGGAAAGTAGCTCCATTGAGCTTGTCCTTATTAAGGACAGATCACAAAGAGAGAGTATGTGACGTAATAGACGACATGGTGATCTACAACAAGAAATGTAGAAATAAGAACCATATTTCAATCATTTAATTAGGGCTTTAATTAAATGATTCTCTCACTGAATTATAAAGCTTGGTAGGAGCAAGTCACTACTATCTCCAAACCCTAAAAGTAAAGACATTCAAGTGGGACAAGATTCATATTATACTTCATCTTGAGTTAGGTTTGGCTAATTGCCCAAGACTCATATAATTTAGGTAGGCAACATTTACCAATTACATCACATGTAACTCTTGTATAATTAGGTGAACAAGACTATGTGTTTGTTTCACCATCTTATAAAATTCATATTATAACTCATCTTGAGTTAGCTTTGACTAATCATCCAAGACTAGTATAATTTGAATTACATCGTATGAGATAGGCCTCTAAGTTCTCAATCTAATTGAGGTAACTTTGTTAAGTCACACATAAAGTTTAATAGTTGGGCATCACAATTATCCTGTCATACTTTATCAAGATAAATTGAGTTACTTTGCTTTGACAAAACTTGATTACAATTAATCCAACTAGTAGTGAGTACCGAACTTTAGTAAACATGTTAAATTGACCTAATTATGTTCTATGCCTCTAAGTTCTCAATCCAATTGAGGTAGCTTAGTTAAGTCTCACTCAAAGTTCATAGTCAAACATCATAATTGTCATGTCCCACTCTATCAAAATAAATTGAGTCACTTTGCTTTGACAAAACTAACTACACTTGATCGAGTTAGTAGTGAGTACTAAACTTTGGTAGGCATATGAAAAAGACCTACTTATGATTAAACTACATATGCATCACATACAATCATGACATACATCAATAATATATGCTAAATAGAACGTAACATGGTTATGGCCCCATGTACTACGATCTTCTCAAGCTAATTAGAAGATCAAAAGGTCAACCTAGGTAAAAGGATCTTCTCCAAGTGCTTCCTTGGTCGTCGTGGGTTGTAGTCCTTCTCTCTTTTCACCATCATCTAGTAGACTAGTTCTTTTCTAATTTGTGTATTCCTAAAGAAACCTCTAGTTACATTCAAGGATAATCTAAATTTATAATAGGAATAAAAAAGATGAAAGGAACGACACGCAGGCCGTATTATGAATTACAATATATACACACACAATTATATCGGGGTAAAAGGGCATATCCATCCATCATGTCATATAACATTCACAATAGATCTATGACATATAATTTACTATGATTTCAACAATGAATTATGAGCCACAACTCCACGACGCCCTCGAAGCAAAACTATTTTACAAATTCATTTGAATGAGCTGCTGTCATACCGAGACCAATAAAATTATTCACAATAATTTGTGTATTTCACACAATTTGTTCTTAATAGGTGCCAACATAAGACCACCCTTGGTCATGTATGTTTTTGTCAAACTAAATCAGACTATAGCACACGTTCATAACACGTATGAAGATGTTATATCTTTTGGTTTATTCAACATAAAATAAATACTCATAACATGATGCAAATCATAATAAAAGGCTCATGCAGTTTCTATATCATATATTAAAACATTACTACAATCTAGTATACGCCTACGCAAGTGACTCTAATACCACTGTAAGGATCTTGAGTTCAAAATGCAAGCACAATGGAATAAACAATAAGATCCTTTCTAGAAGATCCATGTGAAATAAATTGTATACTAGTTGAATTGAGAGTTCTACCTTTGTTGCGTAAACATGAACTCCTGACAGCAATTGTCTTTGGTGGATCTCAACACGATCAAGTGGTCGCGCCTCTATAGTATCCACACGAACACGTCCTTCATTCATCACACGAACTAAGCGTTCGAAGAAGAACCACCTTTGTGGTACTAGCCACACAAGGTGATTCGACCAAGAGCAAGAAGAGGAGAAAGAAGAAGAAGAAGATCAAGGGTCACTCATGAAAAATGAGCTCAAAAAGCCTTTTATATTCTTCAAGTAATACGAAGAGTCTTTGCCTTTTGGTCTTCTTCTAATAATGATACCAATTAATCTCCATTAATCTATATTATCCTTTTAATGGGCTAGATTTAATATATTATATTAACCATTAACTCAATAAGTTATTAATCTAATAAGCTATTAATCCAATAAGCCTAATTATCTTATAATTGGCTCTTAGGACTAATACTAACACTGAATTGATTGGTCAATCGATTCAGCACTCCAATCGATCAGGCAATCGATTGAGTAGTTGATTTTGTCATGAGGAGTTTAATCAATTGAGCAATGGATTAAAAGGGTTTCCTCGCGACAAATAGTGAGTTGCATAATTGATTAGGTGATCGATTAAAACTTGTGAATCGATTGGATAATCGATTGGGAGGGATTCACAAACACATAGTGGGCTTCATAATCGATCAGGTGATCGATTGAAGCTACTTAATCGATTAGGCAATCAATTGGGAGAAGGAGAAAAGGGTCATTGTGAGGTTTGAACGGTTGGATGTGCTCGAATCTAACTTGGTAATCGATTGGGAGTAAGGTCAATCGATTGGGAGTAAGGTCAATCGATTGGGAACCTTAATCCGCCGGATATAAGGCGTTCAAATGATTCAAATCAACGTATCTTCTTCTCCACTCTTCACCGTTAGTTCTTAAAGTTTCTTGGAGACAAGTGTTGCTACACTTTCCAACTATCAAGAGGCAATCCATAACAACAAGAGATCAAGAGCAAAGGTCGAGCATTGTTGTATTCATTTCTTTGGTCTTGTTGTATTTCTCGTATTTGCTTATGTATTTGCTTTTACGAGGCTTCTCCGCTTCCTAGAATGAGATTTTCATAGTGTACTGTGAGTGAGGAGAATAAACCCTTGGATTAGTCACCTCAAAGAGGTGGATACTAAGTAAAATCAAGAGTGTTAGCATTGCTTTAAGTTTTTCGCTACAAATCATCATCAACAAAGTGATTAGAGCTAATCACTCTCCTTAGCTCCCAGAGTGTCCTAACATGTTGAATAAACAAGATTGTATTGTCAAATTCAATAATCAATCAAATAAGCTTATAAAATATAAAAGTTTCAAAAATCAAGCAAATTTGAATTGAAAGTTCAATAACATATAAATGAATCAAACTCAAGCCAAACTTGTGAAAAAAAAAACCAAGTCAAATTTGAACAATTACTTCAATGGATTGATTAATTTTAGACTCGACTCAGCTTAACTCGATTACAACCCTAGTTGCACCTCATTTTCTTCACTTGAATTATCCTTTCTTAGTCTGTTGGTCAGAATTAGAGGTGCAAACAAATCAAATCGAGCCAAATAGTATGAAAATATTGATATTTGAGTTCGAGCATGAAAAATATATGTGATATTTGAAGCTCAAAAATACAAATAATTTTACTTGAGTTCGTCTTGAAATAAAAATTCGAGCTCAATCAAATTGTTCGAACCTTGATTCGAGCAGAAGTGAACTATAGTTCAAAATAACTTAAATTTGAGTTCGATTCAAGTTATTCAGATCTTAATTTGAACATATTTAAATTAAAATTATGTAAAAATAATCAAATTTCGATTCGAGTTTGATTCGCGAGTGACTCGTGAGTAATCAAATAAATTATTATGGGTTCAAATTCAACTCGAAAAAATTATCTTACATATTCGAGTTCGGCTCAAATTCGATAATTTTAAATAAGAATCAAATGTTTTTATGAGCTAGCACGAAAAGATCACGAACAGACTAGATTTATTTGCACCCTAGTTTGAATACATGAAAATTAAACCACCTATGTACATATTATAATAGCGGTTACAATTCATATATAGAAGCAAAAAGTGAGATCGTTCATCCCAAGCGAACAGTATCATGAATCCCATGGCAAGATACAAGCAAGTAAATCACCGGAGGACATTTGTCCTACCGTAGTGATCCTTTGCATGAGAGAGGTCAGTCACTCAATGAGTTATTTTGCATCCATTTTGGAATTGACCCCAAGACTTATTAAAATAAATACTCATACAAGTACCAACTTTGTCAACCCGTGAGACTGCTATAATTCATATATAACTGTTACACCATGTTATCGTTGTGTACCTGTAATAGTTACGTATCATAATTATAATTTATTATCGATTAGTATTGATTTGAGTTAAATAGGAACTCACGGATTCAAGACAAAGTTGGTGTACAATGATACTCACTATGAGAATCTATAGGACAGATGCAAAAAGTACAATTAACATGAACAAGTTTGTTGAGATACTTGTCACTTGGGTTTCTACCAACTCCACAAAGCATAATTGAGACAGGACCGATCGAGTTAGCTAGCTCGCTCTTCTTTACCCTGCTGCACAAACAGCTAAAGAAATGAGAACAAAAATGTCACACTGCAGGGCTGCTGCATAACTTAACCGTGAAAGCAATGTGTACTTCATCAATAAATGCTCACTTTAACCTACTTCTCCTTCGTCAGTACTTGTTTATGGCAGCACGCATGGTGCCTGGCAGCAGTGTGAGAGAGCAAGACAGAAACCCAATAATTCGTCTGTGTTCACAAACTTCGATGAGCCTTCTTTCATGAAACAAAAGGATGCTTGTTTGGATGCTTCGTTTGTTGAACAACCTTACTTAACCTAATCGAGGTATTTACTTCGGGAAGGAAGGAAGGAAGGAAGGAAGCGATGGTCCAGAGGACTACGGCACTGGAGCATTAAGTAGCACCTAACATGCATCTGGCTTTTACTGTCACGTAACACTGTTGGAAAGTCGTGCAACAATTAAAAACTTGAATAAACATTTTGTATTGTTCGTGACGAGTAGGGATATAATTTAACTTTTTATGACATTACTGTCGAAAAGAATGATCTCACGCCCAATATAGTATAAACATATCTCATTGACAGACCACAAAAATGAATTATTGTCACAAAAATATAATCAATTGGCTTAGTTATCAAAACAAAAGAATCAATCTAAATACTTTCCTCTATAGATTGTTACTTTGCATCTATATCATCATATATGACATCAGGAGTACTGAGTGACCTGTTCCTGTTCCTTCTCTGAACTGAACAAATAATCTAGGACCAAAGAATGCTGCCTTTATAAAACACCAAAGACAAGGACCTAATGGGAGATTGACGACTCACTCGAACAATTCTAGACATCTATGAACTCAAATTTTTTTTACTATTTGACATGGAGGGGGAAAACATATATTGACAAAGAATGAATTTATATCATTTTTGCAACTGACGAACATGGTCGACATGTTCAGGAGAATTTCGCGCAAACCCAAAGTCTCATTCCTGTAAAAATTGGAAGGCTGGGTTCTGAATGAGTCCCTCTGCTGATCTGACGTCTGAGAAATCCTTTGCTTGTAGAGTACTAGACATATCATCAACTGAGAAAGGAATGCTGCACCGGGACAAAAATTGTTGATGGATTGTGCATTCTATTGACTAATTGGCGATCAAAGAGTGATTTATCCGAAATGAAAATTTTCCTTTTACCTGGAGTTATCATTTAACAGGAAGGAACTGCTTTCGGCGATGTTAGAATCCTCTGCCATCAGTACTTGCATTCTTGAAAGAACCTTGAAAATAGCATCAATAACAGAACACATGAGTGCCACTTGTCAACAGTTACCAATGCTTCAATTTTTTAAATTCACAATTTTAGTGAGAATTGAGATGGCCTGATGTTAAACAATAGGAGATTACTCGTGACCTGTAAAGAAAATTTGAACTCACCTCTGGAGAAACAGTCTTTGTGTTGTAGTTGTCATCCCAGTATTGTGTGCATATTTTATAAAGTTGCTGCACGCTGAGAACCTGTATGAGATTGCAAGTCACCGTTAGGACACCACAACAAAATACCACCATTCACACCAACGCCTGTGCCATTCACAAGAACATTACCACTACAAATGCTCTAGAGTACAAGAATAGATCCTTTGTGCTTACCGGGCATAGGTCATGGACTATCTCGTCGTATGAAATTCTATACTTCTGGAATATAACCTGAACATAGCATAAAACATACAAGCATAAGTGACGTTATACTGTGATAATTATAAAGCTTTTGGGAGGGATTATCAAACTGGAATAGATACTACTAATAGATCAACAGATGCTTAATGCTTCACTTGCAACAGGAAAGATCTATAAGCTTACAGTTGCATTGTGATAGTCAAATCCACAAGTAACTTATTGACAGTGAAGACAAATGGAGTAAATGCAGCATAATAACCCAATAATAGGTATGTCTCTTTCTTTGGTGGAATCAGCAACTATAGGAAAATGTGAAAAGCTAAATCAGGCATACGCAAGTGGTGATTAATAAAAACCCAGAAGCTGAAACCATATTGATTTAAGTATCTTCCTAGTTAAGCTCATAGCAATTAAAAGCTAATTCCCCTGATATCTCTTCAGAGATAGTGTTCCAAAATGCAGCGCTAATTATTGTTTATTACATACAGCCTAACTTTTGAGGCATTTCAATTCTTGCCCAAATTCTTTTCAGTTGAACATGTTAAAATTAGTCTTTAAATAAGAGTAACAAACTTCATATTTATTTGTTTCAAAGAATAGGTTTAAATAACGTAGTCTTAGATTATCTAGCCTGTATATGTAAATAGTTTAGTTTCCTCATCTTAGGATGGTTATTTGGTTGCCTATAGATACATGAACTGTAATTCCATTTTATTATAATAAATACATAATAAATTTTCCACTTAATTGAATGAGTATAGGTTTGCCCTCACATGGGGTATTTAGTCAATAAAAAAGTTCAAATTATAATATTTTTTTTACAACAATTAAAAAAAAAGGCAGCCCGGTGCACGAAACTCCCGCCATGCGGGGTCCCGGGGAAGGATCCATTGTACGTAGCCTTACCCTGCTTTTTGCAAGAGGCTATTTCCAGGATTCGAACCCGTGACCTTTTGATCACATAGCAACAACTTTACCGTTGCGCTAAGGCTCCCCTTCAAAATTTTTTTTACAACAATATAAGACAAAATTATCTCTTTCAACTTGATATTGTAACTATATTATCTCTTTCTTGCTTGTTGTGAACTCACAATTAAACTTGAAGTGATTCTACCAGCCCACTCACGGACCTTACATAAACCAGCCCATATCCTTCCTTTGATTGGGGCATCTCTTGGCTGCACCTATCCAGGTTTACCCTAGCCATTGGATTGCATGAACAATCCACATTACAACAGTTGAAAGCATTAGTTCACCAAAACCTATCAAGTCAATGGTTACACAACTAAGTCAAATTCGACCCACCCGATGGTTTACATGACCAGTTAGGGGATCAGTCACACCACACGGCGGATGAGATTGAGGATCACTTCCTACAAAGGAATAGTTTAAATACACACTTCAACACGACTCACAATGATGCATACATGCAAAGTTCAATGTGAGAAAACAAAGCGCCATGTTACAACTCATGTGTGTTCATATAAGCCTCGTCAGTCACATATGCCACGACTGCCAGGTGTGCTATGTCATGCACCACGTCTGCATGTGATTACTCACCTACACTTTGCACTGCGGTGCACTGCAATGCTCATGTGCATTACACACTACCAGAGTCATCATCTGTATTGGACATGACACAGCAGGGACGGATCCAGGAAAAGGAGGTGGGCTGGGCTTTGGGTGTGGAAGGGATAGGCTAAGTAAAAAGTTTTTACAAAAGGAATCAATGTGTAATACATCTAATAGTGAAAACTTTTTTACAATAGGTAATAAAAAAAAAATCTTTGGGCTGGGCTAGATCCTAGGACATCCCTTAAGAAGATCTGTCCCTGACGCAAGCCATTATGTGCTTCACACATAAACTAGAACTCACAAAGCAATAAAAGACAATACTTGAACTAGCAGGAAATGTATTATGTATATAGGGTAAGAACCATTTTTCTATAGATTGACAAGATCATTAGCTAGGACAAAAAGATTAACATATAGTCTAATTCATATTAAAAGAAACATTAGAACTATATGATCGAACATAGAGGAAGTAAAGCGAGGTATCCAGTTAAAAATTGTTCTATATCCAATAGTTCTTTGCTTCTTGGGAGCACAACATGAGTTGCCAAAATTTACCATAAAAGTAAAGGTGTTTTTTCAAATCAATTAGTATAATTTTTATTTTGTAATCACAAAATTTAATCTCCAATATAAGAAGTGAAAAAACTCTTAGAAAACAAATTCTCAGGTACTTGTAACTCACACGATGATATAAGAGGTCATAGGCATTTTGACAAAAATACGCTCAAATTTGAAATCAAGATTTTCTGATGAACATTTAATATTTAGTACCAAAACATTATCTCTCTGATAAAATACATTGAAAAGTAATGGTCGTCTGTATTAAAAAAAAATTACATACCAAGAAACCAACAGCTTGTCTGATGTGTTTAAGTTCATCCCAGGATGATCCAACATACTGTAGTGATGGCAAACCTTAAGATTTAAAGCAACATAATTCAATTGGGAAATTGTATGTTCTTTTTAATACCTCTGGTTTTGCTTTCACACACCACAACTCCAGCTCGGCCAAACCATCTTTTACATACTCCCCATTGCTGAAGGAGCAACACTCACGACGAAGCAGCAAACTGGTGCAAGAAAGTAGTTATATCACAAGTTCATAGTAGATTAGATATAACTAATTACAAATAACTACCTGTTAAATAATTGTACATTTATGTATGAAAAAATCTGCATGTTCATTTTTTCAATCAGAATAGAAGGCACCTGCAAAGAACTAGGTCAATTATTTGTTCTAATAGGAATGAACACTAGAGTACTGCTACATCAGACAACTTACACAGTTTTCTTGCAGCATCTTAAGAAGGTCAGCTAAACTCTCAACAATGGCCTTCCAGTAGTTACTTTGTCCTTCTTTTCCAAATGAACGCCCAGAGCCTCGCAACATTGTTTCCCTTGTTCTTAGGGACTAGTAAAACCAACCAACAATTAGCAACGACTAGATGCAGAAAGGAATAAAAATAGTAAACTATCACTAGTATTGCAGTATATTAGCAACAAGTAGGGTATTCCATCACCAATGAGGAAAACCAAGAGGAATTATTATGTTATAATCTGAAAATACAAACATCAAAATAAAACCTGCGAGCACATCAAAATTTAAATGCTAATGAAATCATATCATTAGCTGACTTCTTTTTGCTAAGGAAACCCAAGAGGAATTATCATGTTATAATCTGAAAAATACAAACATCAAAATAAAACCTGCGACCACATCAAAATTTAAATGCTAATGAAATCATATCATTAGCTGACTTCTTTTTGCTATTATGTAAGTGTATCTCAAGCAATTTCATGATTTGTTGATCAATAATGAGATGTTTCAATGTTAACAACCAAAAAATTTACAATGCAACTCCAAACGGGCACATAAAGTTAGTTTTGGTAGGACAGTAGGAAGAGTAAAATCTTAGAAGCTACCATAGGCCCATAGCCACTTCAGTTATGGTAAGGAGGCTATTTTCAACAGTACAGGACATCACATAATCAGCAAAAACGTGAGTACCTGTATACATAGTGAAAGCATAGAAGACAAATTCTTTTTCACATTATCCCGTATCATTCCATAAATCTTCTCCACGTAAGCTGTTAGCTGCTGCTTGAAAAGCAAGGCAGGATATTTTGCTTCAACATGGCGCACAACATCCAGGCCGTCCACGACAAGGTTATTGAAAGATGCCGAAGAACGAAATGACTGGGATTGAATAATGTAGGCATTCGGTTAATATCAAATAAGGTAGCCAAACAACTAAGACCACAAATGGTTATTACGTACTTGGGTCATTCTCCCAAACAAAGATGTTGGAGCAGGTGGTCTTTGACGTTGATTAGCTCCCGAGGCCTTTAGACTTTTTTGCAGCAAAAACAACAAATTAGAAGCATTTGAAAGCCAATAAGCAAGATGATCATTACTCTCTTCATTCTGCAAGAAAAAGTTCAATAAATTAGCATAAAGGATAACATAAATCAACACAGGAACAATAATCCACAGTTAAGTGTGAGAAGAACAATGAGTTATAAATGTCAACAGTCAGTGAACAGTGATGCATATTACAGATTGCTGATTTGATAGATATTTCAATTTTCTGATGTTATTCTTTTTTTTATTTATAATCAATTCTAACAAGACTACCAACCAGGTATGGTGCTTGTTAAAAAAAGAAATGACTTGATAGAATGCATCTGTTTCGCAAGTAGATGAACATTACTTTGTATATTATAACAATCCAAATGGAGCAGATTTCCGGAACTTGTATCATATTTAAAATGCATACAAAAAATGGCTACGTAAACTGGCAAATTACTTCAATTGCAGAGCCAATTGTCTGGATGAGACGATCAAAAATACTAGTCCTCTCAGCTTCAAAGGATTTCCAGTGAAGAAGGCATTTGTATATGGTTAATGCAGCAACTGGTTTTCCCTGGCTAAATCCAATATTTCTTCTGACACAACTGACTAGGGCATCAAAACTCTCCTGAAAAGAGCGAGGTCATTGAAGAAAGTGATAAATGCAATGATCACAGATAACTCTTTTTTTATGAATCGCATAAAAACTTACAAGTTGTTTCTCAGCATACAATTTGCTCAACTTAGCTTCAGCATTCTCATGGTTCTTAAATGTTGGTGGGGCACTCTGAGGTTCCTATAGATAAAACAGACTTAAATGGAGGTAAACATAAATGCTTAAATTCTTCTCTGAATACAGATGGTGTCACTGTCATTAAAGAAACATATAACAAAGAAAATTAAACCTTTGGCTCTTCAATATGATGATCACCATTCTCCAAATTCTATCATCAAAGACAACAAAAGTATAAGAATGATAAAAAAATAAGTATGTGAAAAACAGTGCCTTGTTATGTAGAATGTACATACATGTTTGGAAGGAGTAGTTGGATTTGATAAATGCTCTGACATGTGTTTAACAGGGGAATGCAATAAGGTCTGCTGTCGCAGAATCTGATTCTCAGATTCCATGTTAGACAGTTGCTCTTTAAGCCTGTGAACATATTGAAATCATTTTAATTGAATTGAGAAACAAAACAGGGACATGAGGCATAACAAATCAAAAAAATAATAATGTGGTTCATCAAACAGATGAATGATACAAGAGGGAACATGGAAAAGGAAAATCATAGGAACCTCAATACTGAATTATTCAACTGAATTATCTTAGCCTCAGAATCCATGGCCTTCTTCAACCTTTCTTCACTAATTTTACTTGTTTCTTCAAACTTCTTCTCAGTTTCATCAATTTTCATTTCCAGTGAGCTCACCAAAGCCTACAAAATTGTGAAAAGTGCCAGGTGTAAATGTCCTGATGATGAAAAAAGAGAAAGAAGGAAAAGAAGCAAATTGTAAAAGAAAGATTGCCAACAAACAACATAATGACATTTTCAGACAGTTGCGAATAACAATGTACTTCACTAAAGATCAAGATACTGGTTCAAATTGTTCGATTCGTGATAGTGGAGTAGTAAAAAATAGTATTTATTTCAAACCCACCTTGAGCTTCTCATTTTCACCTCTAAGCTTATCCATTAGCGTTGTATCAACAACAGGAACCTCTTTAATAATAGGAACTATCTCAGCAGCCTTTTTGGCAGCCTCACGCTCCTTAGCTAGCAAAGACTTAGCCTCCTTGCTTTGTTGTTGCACTTCTAACAAAGCAGCTTGCAATTTGGCATTCTCTTGTGTTTTATTTTCCTCAAGGTCAGCCTATAAAAGGATAGCCATAGTAACACAAGGAAAGAAAAGTGCATGTTTCGACAATATCCATGGTAAGAATATGATTCAGGACCAGATAACAGAATATGTTAGACAGTAGAAGAAATTTTGTATGGTTTTGCTTCTCTCCTTTCTCTTCTTTACTGAGTGGAATTGAAAGTTGGAATATAGGAATTGCATCTCCTACAGATTGAAATGTAAATATTGACTATTTTTAACTTGGCTCTGCCATGTTTAATCAAAAAAATGAAGTGTATCCAATGAAGTATATAATATAAATACTCAGTAAAAAAATTACTGAGAATGTGAATTTAACTTACATATTTTAGATTTCAAGGATTGAGTAAGAACATAATTCAGAATTTGTAGAGGACTATCTTGGTATGTATTTTGGATAGAGAAAGTGGACTTTACGTTAGGTGTGATTTTTAAAATATTAATTCTAGTTGCACTGGCCTAGTAGGATAAGGCTTGGTTCTTGTTGTTGTTGTTGTAATTCTAGTTGCATGCTATACTAACTGAATCCAACCATCACCATTGATTTACCTACAAAATGTGTGTGTTTGTCTTTCTTTTCCTTTATCCAAAGTAAACCAAAACAATAATGAGTTTTACCCTCATGCGTTTTTCCAACTGCAGACGCCATGTAAGTTCCTCAACTTGTTTTTCCAACTTATTCTTTGCAGCTTGAAGAGCACCAGTTTCTCTAGCCGCCTGGAAGGGAGAACGCAGATATTAAAGCAACATTCAGTATGCAAGTGCACACGCTGTGACAAAGAATATTTTATATTGCCATGCATGATATACTTCAACTTTGTTACTGCAATAACATATGAATATGTGGGTCTGCCAAATCAAAATAATATCATTTCAGAAATGCTAAATGCCATCAACAAATACTACAAACACTGAAACTAAATAATCTAGGTTCCACATATCCCCTACACTTGCAATATTCAATCATGCACATCAAACATTCACATTTAATGCACTAAGCAAGGTGTTAAACCCATGTATGAACTCATGTCCATATTCTGCAAAGGAAATTGACAAAGCAAATCAAGAAAAATTACCAGTTTAAGCATTCGCAGATCTTTTCTTGCAACCCTTCCTCTCCAAGCACATTGAGTAGTGATTGCAGCTTTCTTTGTCATTGAATAATTCAAAGAAGCAAAGTATTGACGACAATGACTCTGGAAATAACAGTATCCACAAGTAGATGGTCTTGATTATATTTATGTCAAGATTAAAAAAAAAGTGCTATGAGAACAAGGTAACAATATTAACAACCATCTACCAGTCTAGGGATTTGATATCACTAGGAAAGTTGCAGGTTTAGATGTCAGAGAACATAATGATAATTTGATCAAGTAGTTATCTCTAGTCAATGTAGGCAAACTAGATTTGTGATGTGTACATGTCTGTACATGTTTGAAAACATCGTCTGAAAAACCCATAACTTGCCTGAATAATAATTGCAGCTTTTGTCTGCCTCCTAAAATGAAATTCCTCACGAGCAGACATCCCCCGTAAACCAGCCTGGATGGTAATAGCCGAAGACAATAACTCTCCATACACATTCCTTCCAAGATGCATGCGGAAAAATGCCTGAATTCGAATTGCAGCAGCTTGTCTACGCATGCTCTCATAAATTTGCTTTGCCAATTGTCCTTCAAAGGCATAAGCAAAGAAAGTGTCTTATTTCAGTTTGAGAGGGAAAATTCATTTATCAGATATCCTTGTTTTTAGTAGGATAAACTTTTATGTATTGGGAATCTTCTTGAATAACAGATGAAGACAATTTTTAGTAGATACCTCTGCATGTGGTTTGAATCTGTATGGCTGATTTCTTAAGAACAATGAAAGCCCTGCGGACAAGGTATGACCGAACTTTTCTTTGGATTGTGCTAGCAGATCTTCCCAGAACTTCCTTCCTATGGGCATCAAGTTCAGCCATTTGACCAGCTCGAAGAAACACCTTTGTCTTTCCAATCTAAATATTTTATACTCAAGAAGTAAGACAAACGCTACGCAATGCAACAAGCATAGCTTCTTTCTTAATCATATAAATGAGTATTTTAGTTGCTAACTTTGATGACCATCTGTTTTTAGTCTAACATTAAATCTAAAAATAAGGAGGTTGAATGTATATCAATATGCATGGAAGGTCATCAAATCAGTTTATTTTTATAAACTATCAAATAACAAATTTCCCAATCTCTCTTATTAAGTTTTCCTGAATTATATACACTATAAAAGAATCTTCAGATTTTATACTACTGAAATAACTTCTCACAATCAGTAGAATGAGAACGGTGCCATGTGCTGGTGCCAATACCACTTATGCACCATGGCATGGCCGGCACAAACCTGTCTCAATCTTGGCTATGAAATGCCAACAGAAAAGCAGAATAATCTCAAAGAATGCACCAATATCAATATGCTACCAATTCAACCAAGGCTAATTTCAATAATCAGTTCATAGCAGGTTTCATTTGTCAAGAGTATTACATAAGATGATCTAAACATATAATCCTTCAACTTCAAGTTCCAAACAGGTCTCGTAATGATACCATATCAGTCCAGCCTGATTCTAAAATATCATTATTGGAGAAATAGCTAAAACATTCATTTTGGCACTCACCTACTTAAATATCCTAACAATAAGCTTATTTTCTCAAATCTCTACTGGTAGAATGATGCCCAGTTTATAGTATTTCGAACATCAAATGCTTTTTACAACATACCTTTTATCTCTTACTAGCAATGAGAGCACGCCAGCTTCCCATAAACAGAGGGTTAGCATTTAAGATATACAAGAGCAGACAGGATTTGCTAAATAGCAAAGCAATCTCAAATGCATAAGAAAACTATTGTAACATATTACGAAGCCATGTCTCACTGTTGAAAACATGAAGTTCTTATTTCCCTAGGCTAACTTGAGACTTAGACCTCAAGGTGTATAAAAGGATGATACAAGAATATCAAGGGAAAATCGTACGATCATTTATGAGTTTAGATATACACAGGCTATTAGCACTAGAATGCCTATTGTTGATGCCAGAATACTCCACACTCATTAGTCTTCACGTGGCAGGTGTGGAGTTTCTTCTAAAATGGCTAGTCATTTTGGAATAGGATGAACTCCACCCTACTTCAACTTAGCATCAAATCAAGAGGTCAAGGTTAAAGATTATCAAAAAAAAAAAAGAGGCCAAGGTTCAAAATAATAATAATAATAATACTAATACTAATACTAATAATAATAATAATAATAATAATAATAATAATAATAATATTATTATTATTATAGGCAGGATTTGAACCTTGGCCTCTTTTTTTTTTTTTTGATAATCTTTAACCTTGACCTCTTGATCTGATGCTAAGTTGAAGTAGGGTGGAGTATTATTATTATTATTATTATTATTATTATTATTATTATTATTATTATTATTATTATTGGGGTAAGCCATCCGTCAACTAACTTTAACATGGTGTTAGAGCCAAGCCTATACCTCTAAGTGATTGTGTGAGGGTAGGGTGAGTAAAAACTAGGATTCTCCATGCTCATTAAGCCCACATGGACATTAATGATGGCTCATTTATATATATATATATTTTGGGATCTGATGGATTCCGCCCAAATTCAATACCTATAGAAGACACTCATTAATCCTGAAGTTTACTTTCAAGGTATGCTACATTCTTTCAAAATTATTAAAATTTTGTGAACCAATTAGAAAATGAACCATAAAATCTAAGGAAGATACTTGATAAAATTTGATTTATATAGAAATATGTGAATGGTATTCTCATATATCTAAAAGGTGTTATTTTAAAAAAAATAAATAAATAAGAGTAAAGGTTGCAGTTAATTCCCATATTAAAAGTTACCTGGTAACCTTTGAGATCTGCCCTCTCTAGCAATCTCTTTGCCGCAGTGATATCATCATAACTTCTAGGAAAAAAGATAAATGTATGAGACTAAACAAACATCAAGCATTTGATGTATCAATATGACATTGAGCTCAAGTACACAATACCTTCCATCTAAAACTTCTGGTGCGAGAATGCCAAAACGGTCAACAAATGTGGAAAATGCACGCCTTGTTGGATATCCGGCACAGCTTATTCTAATGGCCTCCATCACTCCCTAAACAGAGAAACGGTGCAACAATAAACACTAATATGAGAAAATCTCTAATGAACTGCACATGCATAGGAGATCTTACCCCGCAGCGGAGTTGTTGAAGAACATTATGATTCTCAAATATTGATGGTTTCAAAAGATTGTTGGGTTTAACACAGCGAATATAGTGTGGCTCAGTGGCATTAAGAGTTTCCAGAAGAGATTGCAGTTGTTGCTGCACAGTTATTGCCAATAAACATAAAGAATGGAAATTGTAAGGCTGCACAAAATATGAAGAATGCCATCATACCTTGAATCTTAAGCCAATTGATGAGAACTTTGAAGATTTTGAAGTGTCCTCAGACAGAGGTGGAAATAAATTTGAAACAAAAAAACATCTAGAAGCACTCAAGAGAGCCTGATGCTCAGCAACAACATAGTCCTTGTTCTTGTCTAAAAACAACTCTGTCTTATATGTCACCTATACAATGAAAGTTCTATCTAAGTTGCAATTTTAGTTATACGTGGAAATATAGAAAACAACATGACAAAGGAACTCACTTCACCAGCATAATGACAAATGGTAAAGTCAGAACGGGATAATTTTGGCTTGCTAAAGCGCTTATGATCTTTAAAAGCCTGGTAGAGTTTCTGAGCAAAAGTTACATGTGTTGATCTGGGCAGCATGCTGCACAAAGAAGGAATAATAATAAAGCACCCATTCAATAAATTCCTAGAACACCAGTGTAATGTGCCAGAAAACATACCAAGCCTCATCCAGGAGAGCAATTATTCCACCAGGTTTCTGGCAGTCAATAAACAAAAATAATAATAAGAAGAACTTATAAATGAAACCATATAGATGATGTTCATTAACAAAGCATTCGAGTCAGATTGATTTGGTAATTTTCCTGACATGCTAGATGCATTGGTTGGGTACATGTCCCTCCCATGTTTCAAACTTCACAACTTGCTCAAAATTTTACATTCTTATTTGCATTTCTGAAAATTCCAGGAAATGAAATTTTAAACAAAAAAAAACTCAAGAAAGACTATCTCATACAGTGTTCTTTGTGAGTTGCCATATTTGGAATACCCTCAATTCCAATGAAATATAGTATAAACTAGCATCTTCAGTCCCACATTGTTAAGTCTTCAAAGGAGAAAAGGTTCTTGTATGTAGTAGTGAACTTTCTTAGGCAGGTCAAAATCATTACTGTGAGGATTGATGTAGGCATGTGGGTTCCATCAGTGATGCGAAAGGAAGGCAGGCATGACTGTTTAGTCTCACAGTGCTAGATTCCAAACAAGGAACAATCTCGATCCTGCTTCAAGTACCAATTAGGTCATTACAGTGAATATTCACTTAGGCACACAAGTTCTATTTATGTTTAGTCAAACATCGTTGAGTCCTTAAGGGGGATAGTTCCTTATATATGTGGGAACAAGTTCTATTTTTGTTTAGATAAATATTGTTGAGTCCTGAAAGGGGGTTAGTTCCTTATATGTGTGGGAATGAGCCTCCCAAATGGATTAGTCATTTTGTGATGGATGGGCCTCACATAACAGTACATAAAATCAATTTAAATGGTTAGAACAGCCTACTCAGCTGGTAGGATTTGACCGTCATTTGGTGAGTCAAAACTCAAAACAAATCCTTGGAGGTATGGTATAGTGTCCAAGAGGCATATTTAACAAACTTTAAGGAGGTACTTCTTTATTTGTGGTTTATAGCCTCGAACTCTAGATCTGACACCATTATGACCCCTTGTCTGAGTAACATCTGGGAGCTTTATTCAATCTTAACATGATTATGGAACTTGCAAGAAACTCGGGATCCACCCACCGACAAGACATAAACAAATAACAGACTTCACTTGCACAGATCAAAAGTCATCTAAAAGAAAAAAAAAGATACTGCAAAATTGCGTAATATAATCTAGGCAAGTGGATGAAGAAAAACAACAATCATAAAGGATTTGGTAGATAGCACTTATATGGAAAAGCAATCAAGACATACCTTTTCAATAAGATCTAGGATGTCCTTGTTATCAACAAACTCTATATAACTCCAACTGATCTCTTCCTTCGTATATTCTTCTTGTTCCATCTTAAAAACATGCTGTGACAAAAAGAAATATGATAGGCTACAAACAATGGGTTTGAATTTTTGTCGTACTCAAATACATGTATAAGGTGTTAACCTAACCTGATTGAAGTGTTGCTGTAATTTTTCATTCGTCAGGTTGATACAGAACTGCTCAAAACTGTGAAATGTGAATATATATTAGCCTGCCCAGGAGTTTGTCCATGTTGACTAATAGAAAAGTACTGACAGATAGATTATTACTATAAAAAAATAGTTCATTTTTCAATTAAGAATCATCAAAGGAGTGTGGTTATTAATCAAAGAGTAGCCTGATGCACGAGAATATGCCAATGCTGTAGCTAGTAAGGTTCAAGGCTCTAGCTAATAAATCTTTCAGCTATGCAAATATTTGAAGAGCCAGGAGTTTCACGTGGTCTATAAGATATAGTAAAACATAAAAAATATCATCAACTGGGTACCTGTTAGTCTTAAAACTTTCAAAGCCATATATATCCAGCACTCCGATTAAGCACTTAGATTTAGGATCTTGACCAATTGAGTTGTTGATCTTATTTACAAGCCTGCATAAAACAGATTCATATCAAACCAATTACTGCAAGTTTCATATAACCATTTGTCAAAAAAGTATTAAAAAAAACTCAAATCAAACAAAAGAGAAAAATATGAAAAGGCCATCATAAATTCATAATATCACATAAGCATTTTACCAATCAAACAATCTTGAATATACAACTTTTGCAAGGGCATCTCTACTTAAAGTTGCAGCCTCCGGATCCAAGGTTTTTATTATGTTCTCATCACGAGTAATAATAACACGCTTACATAAAGAATCTTCAAGAGCCTTTTCATCACACCTGAAGATTCAAATCTATTCTGTCAGAAATGCACATACAATACGGAGTCGGTATTCAAAAGTAAAATGCTCAGTGATTTTACATGAATAGCTCAGCAGCAGTTTGCAAATGGAACCATGATTTTGCATCTTTGGGTTGAGAAGAATCTGTTTCCTGTCCATCTGTGAATTCAATATTTCCCAAATGGAGAATAGCAGCTACGACTCGGAAAATGGCATCCTGAATAAACCAAAATACAAGAATATATGATAAAACAACTTTAAAAGTGAAACACTATCAGGTACAGGGCTCTCTCTCTCTCTCTCTCTCTCTCTCTCTCTCTCATGTGAGTAGGAAAATAAACCTGTTCATCAAAACTGATGCCAATGATGTCCATAGCCTTTTTAGTTTCCTCATACTCCTTGGAATCATCTACCCCATCAAGCTGATAGCAGTTGGATTGGTTGAGATAATGAAAGGTCCTGGGATTTTCCAGCTTGTATCTCTTACGATCCTGAACAATGGAATTTTTAAAAATTTAGAACTGGAAGAGCAAACTTCTAGTGTTACCCTAATACTTTTAGATAAGATAATGGGTAAAATAATGATGAGACAGACCATCTGGAAAATGGTATCGTAACCAATGTTCACCTGAACTGCACATATGATTTAACCCATTAAAACTAAATTGTAATCCACTATCATCTGAAACACAAGCTGTGTTTACCAATTATCTTTACCTCACCCTCAATCACATGTGAACGAGCATGAAGTGTTGGCCACATCATGTTGCATCAATAGTGTTAAGAACATATAAATTGGTCAATCTCCTAATAGCTCAAGCTTTTGGAATAAGTTCTTAACCAATCAATTTTAACATTGTATCTGAGTAGGAGGTCAAAGATTCAAATTCAAAGTGTGTCCAAAAAAATACCTAAATTAATTCGTGCATTAGCTTTGAGCCAATCAAGTCAAGTAGGTCACCCACGCATGAAGGAATTATTAACAGTATAAAAATTGGTTGATTTCCTAATAGCTCAAGCTTTTAAGGATAAGTGGTTAGTCAATTAATTTTTACAAATAATATGTAGTTGTGCTGGCGCAGATGTGGTATCACGCTACCACTCAATCAAATATTTGTGAAAATGCAAGGTGTATATCCAAGGATCAACACTTCCACTCATTGACTAAGGTCTACATAGTCATTTATATGGATTTTTTTTGCTACAATGCAGTGGATATATGAATGTTAATAGTTAGATGATTAGTGCTTTATGGTTGGACACTTGTTATAACTAGATTGGAGGTTAGGCAAAGAGGCATGTGGTAATCTGATCTGATCATTCTGTATGCCATTCAACATTACGTGTCTTTTATGATGCATCATTAAGATGTATGTGATCATATTTCTTGCATAAGTACTCGGTATTATTTCTTCTCTGTTGATTCCTTTCTATTGCCTCCAGTTTTCAGGACTGAATCTCAACTTAGTTTATCATCGAGGTTGATGGATCTACTTACTAAAGGTATGTTTTCTAGTTTTGCTCTGGCACTAAGATTTTCAATTTAGGTCAAGCATGTTCAAGCAAATTTTATTTATCAGTGGATCGGCCCTAGACTCAATCCACATGCTACATACAAAAATATGGTATTGCATCGTGACGCAATGAAGAACAATTTCTACCTATTCTTATGCAGTGAAGCTCTAGACATGCTTTTTTACTAGGGATTCCAAAAATGGAAAACAATAAATCCTTAGTCTACTGGGGTTTGAAAATGGTACAAAATGTAAAGTGTAAACAGCCAAACAACATGAAAGACTCCATACTTCTGGTGGGGCTGCACAGAGCATGTAAAAGCAGTGATAATTTCTTTCGGGATCAGATATCTGACAAACGCGAGATCTTTCAAGAAGGTAAGTTCTGATGGCAGCTCCGGAAATCCTTCCCCTCTCATCAAATTGAATCTCGACAAACTTGCCAAAACGGCTGAAGATATAAAACAATAGCCAAAGAATTAGAGAATGCATAAGATAATATTTTAGTTGGAAAAAGGACAGTATAGACATCAAAACTAGTGCACCTTGAGTTGTTGTTTCTTACTGTCTTTGCATTTCCAAAGGCTTCAAGAACAGGATTAGACTGCATAAAAAATAAAAAAATAAATAAATAAATAAACGAGATTAGAGGAAGACAAATCAGGATTATTTGGAAAAAAAAATTGTGTACAGATCCAAGAGTGACAGTAAACAGAACAAGGCACTGGTTAAAACTTCAACTTAAAGATAGGAAGATGTTTCACCTGCAGCACTTGTTGCTCAACAGTTCGCCCTCCTGATGCAGCTCTACCACCCATGAAGGCGAGATAACGCATGATCATCTTTGTGCTTTCTGTTTTACCTGCTCCACTTTCCCCACTTACTAAAATTGATTGACTTATTCCCTCATTTCTCATCAATCTGTAATGCACATTGCACATTGAAGATAGTGACATTTGTGAATACAGGACTAAGCATAAAGAAAAGAAATTACTGATAGGCAGTATCCGCAACAGCAAAAGGATGGGGACTTAATTCGCCAAAAGCTGCCCCTTTATATTGTTCCATCATATATCGATCATATAGATGAGGCAAACGTCGGAAGGGGTTGACAGCAATCAAAATATTTCCGGTGTAAGTCTGTTCACATAACTTCATCAATCAGCTGTTTGTGCAATCTGAGATCCACAAAGAAAATAATCCTACAATATGGAACAACTTTGAAAAGAATGTGAAAGAGATTTTGCTATAGCAAAAGAATTAGATATTCATAAATTATGGATAAGGAAACCAGCAGTTTATGCCATATAGGATATTGCTAAGGAACTAGGATCTCATTTTCATTAACATCTACTTACATAAATTTCATTAATGTCATATCTAGCTCTCAAGTTTTGTAGCACGCCTGGTTCGTGCAAATAAGCAAGTTTGGTCATGTCATCCACTCCACTAGGTGAAGCTTCAGGATCCTTAGGGTGGACATCAGAGATCTTAGCAGTCACCTGCATTACAACAAGTGGTCATATTAAAGAAAGACACATAAATTAATACTATGGGTTCACTATCCCATGGTAGATACTAGGAAGATCTCTAAATCACTAAACACACAAAAGATGTCATCCAACCATCTAAGCTTCAGAAGCATCTTCCATATGAGACTATCAGAGACAAATCAAACACCAGAATAGCTTACAAAGACTTGCACTTGCTAACTGCCATGGCATACATGCCAAAAACAAAATGCAGTTTAACAGTGAATGAAGTGCTCACCGTTCTCCCAGTGCTACAGCTGATCTTAATCTCACTGCCCTTGACCTCCAAGACTTCTCCATCTATCCAAGCGACATCAGGATCCTCAACCCAGACTTGTGAACCTACTGCTACACTGAATTTTCTTGCCTGTAAGGGAAATTTATCAACATTGGGACTAAAACAAATGGCCTTAGTTCAATGCATGCGCAGAAATGACCCAACAAAGCTAGAACAACATGAACTGATCGGTAGAATTAAAAATATTTTTTATGTTACTTTAAAAAAAAATCAGAATATTTGCGTAGCCACTATTTTTGGCTAATTATAGATTAAGAGCAACTTAAAGTTTCGGCTAAAAAAATCATTTCGTTAAAATCTGTTGGATCAAATCTAGTTTGATAGACACTTCTTCTGGTACGAAAAACATTCCTCACAGGAAAACCAAAAGAAATCGAACTAGCGCTAACCATCATGATTAGATTCCTCACCATTGTCGCTGCGACGGCACCAAAGCCGAGAGGTACTCCCTGATGCTTCCTCCTACAAGCTTCGAGGTACACTAGCAAGTATCAAATGCAGGAAGTTTACAATTTCAGGATGAAAACAAAGTTCCCTCAAGCTCCACTGCCTGACTCTGCCCGTGCTCCCCTCGACGACACACTTAGAAGCGAGACAGATCTTGCTCGTCCCTGTCCGATGTCTCCAGATCGCTTCGAAGGGAAGAGCGAAGAGGAGACGACGACCAGAACGGAATCCCTGATCCGACGCCCAAAGCCCTTCGCGTCCTCTTCCTCGTTCACTTAATTTCTCCCTCTTTGAGTCTACCTGAACACGCGATCCTTAAACGCGTTCTCAATTCAAAATTCTAAATTGGCAATTGAAGCAATTTTTCTACCGTAGGAGAACATATACTAAATCCCTCTTTAAGCTTTTCAAATGTCTAAAGCACCCTGATTTTAATTTTAAAATTTATCATTTTTTGCCTCATTAGTTTCTCAAATTGCAATTTCTCATCCTCCCCCCATTATATATATATATATATATATCCCCCTCTTTCAACAAATTAACAGAAGCAAGCCGAAATTTTGCACTGGCTATGATTAGCCATAAAATCACAATCTAGATGCATAATGAAAAACTAAAAATGAAAATATAAATTAACTTTAATAATTATTTATATTACACAATTATCTCCCTGTATTTCAAATATTAAAAGACATAAATTTAAAAAAAATTATCTTTTTTATTTATTATCAAAATAATACTTAGATGATGTTTAATTGATGAGTTTAGAAATAAGAGAATGAAATAATAGTAAAAGATAGTATTTGTGTAACTAGGTAGATTTCATTTTTATTTTCATTTTTATTCCACTTTACTATCAAATCTATATTCATAGTCATTTCAGTCATTTAACCAAATGTTACTTCAATTTTATCTCAGTCTATTTTTATTTTTAAAAATATTTTTAATGTTATTGTAATAGTTATGATTTATAACTACTACACCATGATACTTCGATTCTAATTAACACTAGTAATATTATATTATAGTCAATTCATTTATGATCAATATTATATTTTAATAATTATAAAATTAGAATTATTGTATAATTATAGTAGCTATGACATCATAATGGCTGAAATATATAGTTATAATACTATATAATCATAATTATTATAATTTAATATATAGTTGTAACCATAGGGTATCTCGAATGTAAGATTTATGAAAGATTTGTAAAATAAAAAAAAACCTCGATAAAAAAGTTTGAACCATGATAGAAATAAGGTTTGAGATTTATAGTTAAAAAGTATTGAAAACTCAAACATATTTTTTCTCTTGAAGATGGAACTTATAATTAATGATAAAGTAGTATTACATTATGATTTATAATGTAAAACCTATAAAAAATTATAGAGAGATTTTTTTATTATAAAGAAATTGATAAATTTTTTATTTTTGATATAATATTAATGTGATAAAAAAAATCTCATTTAAAAATTTAACTATTAGAGAGGCCTAAAAGATCCTATGTTACACAATCGTGGCCAGATAGGTGGTAGGATCCAACTTACCCATAATTGCTACACTAATATTGAAAATAAAGGATACTTTTTTAAAAATAAAAAATATACCAAGGTGAAATATGAGATTGTATTGATAATAAATAAAAAAAAAACAAGGCCCATAAATTATTTTGTAAAAAAAAATTATGCATAATTGCCCATATAAATATTATTACGAGAATAGGGGCGTCATGATTAAAATAGTACCATTTTCTGCCAATAAAGAAAGTAATAAAATTTAAAAAACAAAACAAAATTCAGCAATTATGAGTTTAATGCCTTAAAAGAGAAATACATGAAGTTTAGACCTTATTTGGTTAGAGACAGTTTTTTTAAAAAAAAAATTTGCATAAAAGATAAAAAAACATTAAAGAGGTAATTAAATTTTATTAAATTATAATATTTAATGTTATTTAATGTGTTAAAAAAAATTGAAGGGGGATGAAAGGGTGATTTTGTGGGGCAGAGTTTGGCATGTGATGCCAACAAGTCAACACGTGGGCCATGCTGTTTAATGATCTCCATGATTGGCGCATACCTACCCGTCCAGGCAATGAGAGTATCCATAATTGACGTTTAAACGACTCCTTTTTAGTCATTTAATTACCTATACTTTTTATATAAAAAATCCCAACATCGATTCACAGCATTTTCCCTTAAATTTTCCTTTTTTCTTTCTTTGCAATTGCCATATTTTTTTTGGAACATTATAAATATATTATAGCTTATATTTTCAAAACAAGTATGTAAATTTTTATTTTTGTTTGCTCAGTTCTTTCCCATTTCAATGCCACACAAAATTGGGTCGGTGCAATTGTTGCGATTTGGTCGATCCAAATCAATTTAATAGGTAGAAAAGTAATATTTTGATATAATAATATTTTGAATAAATAAGAATACTGTTATTTTAAGTCGTAATATTTTTTTATTAAAATTACTAAGAGAATAAGATTAATTTTGAGATAAAAAATTAATGATGAGTTGATTTTATATCTTTTTTAAAATTAAGGTTTCCTTGAAAATAATAAGAAAAAATGTCATTTTGATTTTTTGCTAGATTCAATAATTAAATTATAAATAGGGTCATAAATAAATCGAACGTTCGTAAATAAACTTAGCATTCAGCTTGATAAAAATTTATTATATATATATATATATATAATAATGTATGTTTGTGAATAATGTTCCTAAATAAAGTTCGCAAATAATATTCGTAAACTATATTTTCATCAACAAAATTCTTATCAACATGTTAAATAAATAAATAAATAAATTTATATCAAATTCAATAACAAATCAAATAAGTTTAAAATGTAAAATTTTCAAACAATCAAATAAGTTTAAATTAAGAACTTGATAACATTTTAACGAATTAAGCTCAAGCAAACTCAAGCTCATAAAAAAATCAAGTCAATCTTAAATAATCATTTTAATGACTTGATTCATTGTAAATTTTACTTGAATCGACTCGATTCTATTACCCTATCAAGTAAGCTTAAACATGTATATAAAACTTAATTCGACTTGGTTTACTACCTCAATTATAAATTCACAAGGTACATAAATTAATGTTAATATAAATAATTAATTTATAATTATTGTAACTAAATCGGAGATTGAACTTAGAAGATGTTTTTAGTGTACAAGCTAGTTGATGTGGGGAGTATATAAGTCTCCATGTATCTAAGAAAGTCTATGGCTAAGGCTGGGATGAAGGTCAAAGTCAAGATTGATCAATGACCATCGAACTAATTACGCCCTAAGACGGATCAGATCAAATCCACCGACGGGCGATCCTCTCGACTCCGGTGACTAACGATCGTCTCGGCTCCACATACCAACGATCCTCTAGGCTTCGCTGACCAACTATCATCTTGGCTCCACCAACCGACAATTCTCTCGGCTCCACTGACCGACAATCGTCTAGAATCCATTGACCGACTATCATCTCAATTCTACCGACTAACAATCCTCTTTGCTCCACCAACTGATGATCCTCTCAACTCCGCTGACTGACGATCGTCTTGACTCCATCGACTGACAATCCTCTCAGCTCCACCGACCGATGATATATCCTCTTATATTTGCCGACTGATGATCGTCTCAGCTCCATCAACTAGTGATCCTCTCGGCTCCATCGACTGATGATTGTCCTGACTACATCGATTGACGATCATCTCGGGTCCACCAATCAGTGATCCTCTCTGCTCCACCGACTGACAATCATCTCGCCCCACCAACTAGAGATCGTCTCGGCTCTGCCGACTAATGATAGCCTCGGCTTTACCAATAGAATACTCTCGCCAATTCAGTGCCCCTCTTGGCCCTATTGATATGATGCTCCTTTACTTAACAGGTCATGCCCTCTAGCCCATCCATCTCAATATGGGTTGGCTTAACACATTGGCTAACGTAGCATTTGGGATAATACGTGGACTGACATAACATATAGGATAGCACGTGAATTATCAAGGCACATTGAGCGGCATGGTCGACATGGTGTGCAAGACCTTCTATAGTACCAAATGTGGGTAATATGATAAAATTCGCAGATACAACGACATGACACTTTCTTTATAGGGATATGACGTCCAATTAATAAGGAAAAAAATATTTTTCCTTCTCCAACAATGTTATAAAAGGAGCCTACTATTGAGAGCAAAGGTATGCTAAAACGCATACACACACTTATGAACTCTTGAATTTTTTCTTTATCAACTATTCACCTTCTCCACCTCCCTTGTCAAAGACTGACTTGAGCATTGGAGTAGATGAGTTGGGGCATCGTCGACCTCCATTCTAACTCTTTTTTCTCTTTCTCTCTCATGTGTAGCAGGCACTCCTCATGATCCGACTTCCTATTTCTTTCTTTTCCTTGAAGATTTGGTGACTCTGTCAATGTAAAAGATAGCTCACCGGTGACTCATCCATCGACGATCTTAGATAGAAACAAATTGGCATCGTCTTTGGAAACATTAAGATCTTAAACTGAGATGTTGAAATGGATAACACTGGAAGACCTACCATCATCACCATGGCACAGGGATACTTCAACCAGCTTATCTTAGTTAAGGTGCAAGAAGCATTGCAGAAGCAGCAAATGTCAAATCCTTCACATTCTAAGATACCCTTAGCACCAACTAAAGTACCAGATCACTTGTGTCGATTTGAAAATGTGGCTTTCTTGCAATAATATACTGATAGTGTTAAGTGTTAGGACAAAAAGAATTCATATATCTCCGTGATTGTATGATTTTTTCCACTTTGAGCCTCAACCCTCATAGATTTATTTTTTAGCTCTATCCAAAATGTCTCATACCAATGAAGATATCTTTCATTTTTTAAACTCATAATCTTTTCCATATATTTTTAATGTAGAACTTTAATTATATTTCTAACAATCCTCCCCTCAAACGAAAGACCATCATTACTTTTATGGTACTCTTGACCTATTCTGAGCATCTCCTCAAGCAGTTGGTCACTCTTGATCTACTCTGGGCCTTCCCACACTCATCCTATCACTCTTGACATACTTCAGATTTTCCCCTAAATTTTCGGTCACTCTTAACCTGCTTTAAGCCTCCCCTCAACTTCGTTTAAGGACACCCCACATGGTACCACTTGTTAGGACTAAAAGAATTAATATATCTCCACAATGGTATGATATTATCCACTTTGGGCCTAAGTCCTTATGGATTTATTTTTAAGCTCTATACAAAAGGTCTCATACCAACTGATATATTTTTTATCTTTTGAACTCATGATCTTTTCTATGTATTTTCAATGTGAAAATTTGATTATATTCCCAACATTAAGTGCTAGGTCTTCTTGATAATGCTCTCCGGCTCAGCTAAGTAGTTGGTTTAGCAAACTCACAACCTCTTCCATCCAATATTTTGAAGATTTCAAGATAGCCTTTTTACACCATTTTGCCAGCAACAAAAGATATCATAAAACTCTGTTCAATTTATTTTCCTTTAAACAAAAGCTCTAAAAGACCTAAAGAAGTATATTTAGGGATTCAATTAGGTCACTCTAGACATTGCTATAACCACTTCAAAAATATTGGTAAATGACTTCTCTCAGGGGTTAGTGGAAGAGGACTTCTTTCGGTCCTTGGTAAAAAAAACTTTGATAGAATTTGACAGCTTGTTTGGATGAGTAGCCAAGAATGTTAATATGGAGAAAGCTCAATTCGCTAGAAGAAAAGAGGTGAGCACCTCGACTCCAGACATCATTCAGTCAGAGAGCAAAGCTTCCCCATCACCCTTACGAAATAAAGAGTAGTGCTTGAGCCATTAGCAGGCGTTGGCTTAAGGGGAGAGAGTGTTAGTACCCTAAGATAGTTTTGATATGATCAACCAAGTTAGGTTAGTCCTGTTGGTTTTTAACCCCTGTGTCTAAGTGTACAGGAACTTAGGAGCACAGGAAGTCGAGCAAAAGATGTAGTTAACGAGAAGAACGACACGAAAGAGAGCCGATGAACTTAGTGCGTTTGAGGGATGAGATGTTGCGGAAGAGTATGCAGGTGGACGAGAAGGAGGCGCGTGACATTTCTGAAGGACGAGAAGCCGGAGCGGAAGATTATTTGAGAAGGCTGGAAGTTGGGATTCAGGTGAGTCCTATTCCGGATGACCGAGATCACCCAAGCGAGAGGAGCCGGAGCGGAAGATCCGGACCAATGCGAGTGGAGCCGGAGTGGAAGACCAAGACCAAAAAATTAACAAAACCTGATTTTTCAGTCCGGGGCACAAGCTAGTCCGGGGCTCTCAGAACCCTTCCAGGTGTATGGAGCAGAAAATTATCTGGAACACAATATGGCGTGTTCCGTTGCGACAGGGATAAAAGTTTATGAATAATATTATAAAAGAAGTTAAAACAATATTATAGTGTTACAATTGAGTTAACAAAATTCAAATTTTAAATTTTAAACGTCCTAACTCCCCCTAAACTTGTCTTTCCTCCCCCTTTGATCACATCAAAAAATAGAGGGAAAAAAGTTAGAATATTTTGAAATTAATTTTGAGGGGTACTTAAAAAATAGTAAACAGAATGTTTAACAATTTTTAAAGTCATACTTTATATTTTGACAAAATAAAAGAGTTAACAAAAATACTTTATCAATTGTAAAAATTCGACTGAAAAAAATTCCAACTTGTTAAAAGATTATAATAGTAAATCATTTTAACAGTTAATTAATTAAATATTTATTTCAATAATAGGCTTCTAGGCTGTGGCGAAACACTAATCCTTCTTGGATATTGGAGCAACAACCACTTTCTTAGACAAAACCTTTAAAGAAATTAATATTTAATTTCCTTTCTGACATTTTAACCCTTTTAAAATTGAGAAAATTTTAGTCTAAGTATGATTTTGAAACCCAATATAAGTTCCTACCTACTGGATTAATCAGAAATTTTGGAGGTACATAATTTTTAGAAATATTTCTAATTTTGTCACGCCCCGGAGGAGTCCCTGACCGAAAAAATTTCGACAACATCTCCCCTGTACGGTGGACAATCTGAAACTTTTTACATAGCCCTCTGGGCCACATATACCTCGGCAAACACGGTCGGAACAATAACAATAATATAAACAATCACCCACGCAGTTAATAATTTAACAAACTGTAACAGTGATAATATGACTCAAAAACAACCCTACTCAACTACACCCATAAAGCACAAAACCGATGTCCTACTCCACTACACTCATAAAGCTCAAATCCGACGATAAGATCAACTTACCTCTTCTGCCGTCCAGGCAGGCATGTAGTAAAACAAATCCAAATAAAAACTCATCGACAATGTCCATATAAGATCCAAGTGTATCAAAATAAAACAAGTCTCAACATAGTCTAGTAAAAGACACTAAAAGACAAATAAACATCCTCGTGGACTGCAGGGGACTAGCGATTGGAACTCTCTCCGGACAGCATCAACCTGAAAATAACAACGGAGGAGGGTGTGAGTCCAACACTCAGCGGGTATTAACTGATATGCATAATAAAGAAAATAACAGGCAACACTAATCATGCGTACAGTCTCCTGATATAAGAAGGATAAATGCAATTGAAATAAAACAGGAGAAAAATGTACTAACCAGGACCAAGGTATAAGGATAACAGGGTCGTCAGACCGAGAGTGTCATAATCCTGTATGCATGTCAATTATATGCATGCATATAAATGCAGCAAGTAAATGTAGCAAACACAAGCAATAAATGCATCATGCATATGATGCAAATGACATGGTCACCCCTGACGCCAGTCAGCCATCTCACACACAATGGAGAGACCGAGTGGGTAGGGCTGTGACAACCGTGCACTCTGCCATCACTGCCCCTGATGAGTGACCGAGCGAACGGGATGCTGTCGGAGTATACACATACTCCTACCCCAAATCATAAATGGGGGAGCGCAATGCTCTCATCTCCCGGTACACCATGACGGGGAGAGATCCCTGACGTGATACCATGCTGCGTCACACTACCCATGAGCGGACCAACAGAGCACCGAACAGAGCAAAACTGACGTGCTACCACGCTGCGTCACGCTACCCATGAGTGGACCAACGGAGCACCGACAGTGATGAAACTGGCGATGCGCTCAACAATAATGGAGCAGACTATCGCACAGCATGCAATCATGCGAATGGTGCATGATACTAAGCATGGCAAAATACTGAGCAACATAGCAATAATCCATATACATGTAAAATGTGTACCATCGGGAAGTGAATCAAATCAAAGTACATAGACCAGATAAGGTATCAAAACCCTAGGTCCTGAACATGATAAATAACATGGTTGTGTCACTACCTCTATAAATAGACATAATCAGGTATACACTAGCATGATGTGCAAAATAAATAAACAAGCAAGCATGTAACAGGTCAGGTAGTGATCAACCGAAGCAAATGAGAAACATAATCATTGCTATATGTTAAAATCATTATTATGCATATCAAAAGACATAAAGTCAAGTACCTGCCTCCAATCGAAAAGTCCAAACTGGTAGTCGAGACACGCGTCTCGCGTCAAAGTCCTGTATCGAACATATAGATATATTTTATTTAGCTACAATTTTTATAAATAGCTAAATAAACCTCTAACCCTAAATTTGGGTAAAACGATAATCATACCAGTAGACAAATTCCAAACCTAATCCATATATATAACCAACTTAAACTTAACTAAGTTTATGTACTATTCATTTCTTATCTTTTTCATAGCTCCAATTAGGTGTATGCTGTAACAAAAAGAAATTACTTTCTCTACACCTTACCTTGTTACTGCTGGATCAAAATTTGTGGCCGAAATTGCTGCCGTTAAGGGCTGTTGGCTGCTGGAATTATTCACTATCCGGATCATATCAGAAGGAATTCAAGCATACAACCAAATGTTCCAAATACGACCAACTCATCTTGTTGGCTCGGCAGTACCGTACCAGGGCACAGAAGAGGGCAGCAAGGCAGTGTTAGGGCACGACTCAAAGGAACAGGGAGTCAACAGTGATGCTCTGCCGGAAGAGAGGAAAAGATAGGGAACAGAAACTTGACCGGCGTCGACGATTAGCAGATGAGAAGAGGGCTCGGCCCCCTGCTCCTGTCCGACACCAATCAGAGCAGAGAAGCGAGGGTCGAGTGGCGCCAACGCTCCGGGAGTAGGTCGGACCTGGTGACCGGCGGTCGAAGAAGAGGAGGAGATGGGTCGGCGGCGGTGCTAGGGCTCGGATGCCGAAAGAAGGAGAAGGTGGCTGGCGTTGCTGACCGCCTAGCTTCGGGCGGCGGCTCACAATGGCAGTAGCGTCGGGTGTGCGTGAGTAAGAGATCGACTTTTCCTTGGCTCTCATCGGCCGACGAGGATGGATTGACCGAGAGAAGGAGCCGGCGGTGTTCTCGTGGCGATCGGCTGGCGGCGCGCTGCAGATCTAGGGCACAACAACGCGAAGAAAGGGGGAAAGAAGAGGGAAATCAGGTTCGGCGAGGAGGTGAAAACCGCTATGTAGCGGTTAGGGCAGAAGATCGGGGAAGAAGGAGAAGGCGCGAGGGGGAGGGGGCGCGACATCAAAGAGAAACCGGAGGAGAGAAATTAAAGAAAAGAAATAAAAGAAAATAAAAGAAAAAGTAAACTTTTCCTCGCTTAAATGGGTAGCCTAAACAAGTTTTCCCTTGCCCCATTTTTATCCCCGTTAACTCGTCCATACGAGCTCCGAAAAATTCCCGAAAATTTGTCAAAATTTTTGAAAAATTCCCTTATTATTATCTATCATTTTCCGATATTTTACATTCTCCACCACTAATAAAAATTTGGTCCCCAAATTTCGTTATCTACCATCAGCAAATACTAACAACAGATAAAAAGTATAAATGATGAAAAGTAATTAACTCACATACCTCAAGTAAAAAGATGGGGATATCGAGCTCGGATCGTATCCTCGAGCTCCCAAGTAGCCTCCTCGTCTGAATGATGCTGCCATCCGACTTTAACCAACCGAATAGTCTTGTTCCACAACTGACGCTCTTTCCGGTCCAGAATCCGTACCGGAACCTCCTCATAAGTGACGTCAGGCTGAACTGGAACTGAGATATCTGTCAGTACATGCATCGGGTCGGGTACGTATCTCCTCAGCATAGATACGTGGAATACATCGTGGACGCCTGCTAGGGACGGTGGTAGAGCCAGCCGGTAAGCTACTGCTCCAATCCTCTCCAGAATCTGGAAAGGGCCAATGTACCGCGGAACTAGCTTACCTCTGAGGCCAAATCTCTTCACTCCTTTCATGGGTGAAACTCGAAGAAATACATGGTCACCTGTAGAGAACTCCAAAGGTCTGCGTCTCCGATCAGCATAACTCTTCTGGCGGTCCTGTGCTTCTGACATCCTCCGTCTGATAGTACGAACCAATGATGCCTCCTGCTGAGCTCTATGAGGTCCCAACAGCTGGGCCTCTCCAACCTCATCCCAGAGGGTGGGTGTCCGACAAGGCCTACCATACAACGCTTCAAACGGTGCCATCTGGATAGCCGAATGAAAGCTGTTGTTGTAGGCGAACTCTACCAATGGAAAATGGTCCTCCCAACTGCCTCCAAAATCTAGTACACAAGATCTCAGCAAGTCCTCTAGAGTCTGAATGGTCCGCTCTGACTGTCCATTTGTCTGTGGATGGAAAGCTATACTAAATCGGAGTTGAGTGCCCAAGGCCTGCTGCAGACTCTGCCAGAAACGAGACGTGAATCGGGGGTCTCTGTCCGAAATGATAGTCAAAGGGACACCATGTAATCTGATGATCTCCCGGCAATACAAATCTACCAATCGATCCAGGGAATCTGTCCTCCGAATCGCTAAGAAGTGCGCGGATTTGGTTAATCGATCAACGATTACCCAAATCGCGTCATGGCCTCGTCGTGTCCTAGGCAAACCCACCACAAAGTCCATAAAATATGTTCCCATTTCCACTCAGGAATAGGAATCCGCTGAAGTAATCCGGCAGGTCTCTGGTGCTCAGCCTTCACCTGCTGATAGACAATACATCTAGCTACAAATTTCGCGATGTCTTTCTTCATACCGTTCCACCAGTAGGAACGCCTCAAATCTCGATACATGCGGGTCCCGCCTGGGTGGATCGCAAATCGTGAGCGATGAGCCTCCTGAAGTAGCTCCTGTAAGACCGGATGAGACTGAGGTACGCATAATCTACCTCGGAAGTATATAATACCCTCCTCGTCTCGTGTGAACTCGGTCTGCTGCCCGGAAGTTATCTGACTGCGGATGAACTACAAATGCTGATCACCAACTTGAGCCTCTCGGATCCTCGTCCTGATCAACGACTGAGCAACCATGGTAACAAGAATACTCTGCTCTGTACGTCCCTGCTCCTCAAGGTCTAACTCGGAGAAACCCTGAACCAAGTATGTAACTGAAACTCGGTGGCAAGCCAAAGTCCCTCTGGACTTCCTACTGAGTGCATCGGCAACCACATTAGCTTTCCCCGGGTGGTAGCTAATGGTACAATCGTAATCCTTCAAGAACTCCATCCATCTCCTCTGTCGGAGATTAAGTTCCTTCTGGGTGAAAATCTATTTGAGACTCTTATGATCAGTGAGAATCTCAAATGTAATGCTGTATATATGATGTCGCTAAATCTTCAAAGCAAAGATGATGGCGACTAACTCCAGATCATGAACTGGGTAGTGCTTCTCATGCTCCTTCAACTGTCGAGAAACATAAGAGACTACTCTGTCGTACTGCATCAGAACATCGCCCAAACCCTAAAGAGACGCATCGGTATAAAGCACGAATCCGTCCTCTCCAGAAGGTAAAATCAAAACTGGAGTCGACACTAATCTCCGCTTCAGCTCCTGAAAGTTGGTCTCACAATCCTCGGACCATGTGAACTTCACGCCTTTCCTGATCAGGCGTGTCAGCGGCATAGAAATCCGGGAGAAACCCTCAACGAATCGTCTGTAATATCCTGCTAGTCCCTCTTGAAAAACATGAGTTGCAGCAGCATGTAGGTTCCTGCTGTTTGGTGAAGTGACCCTTTCAACAAATAATAGAATTCATTTAATGGATTTTAGTAATGGAGTGTTTCTATGGAACTAGGAAGATGCAATTCGATTGCTCTTTCATGGCACAGCTGAAATCATACTAAGATAAACAACTCAATGTATATCCAGAAATTAGTGCAAGAAGAATGTGGAAAGTTGCGTGGAAAAGGTCACAACCTACACTATATATTTAGAGATAATCGAAATGGATACAAGACTGGGCTCTAAAAGGAGCAATGGAACATGACTATGTGAGAAATGTGATTATGTAGCAATATAGATCATGAGCCCTCGACTAATTTCCTTTTAAGATATGTTCCTTTCCTCATGTACAACTGTGATATTGTACTCACTCAAGTACGGTAGAAATTTGGTAAATTTATGCATAAGAAACTTTATCTATATATTAACCAAATACCTTTAAATACTCAAAGCCAAAAGCCAAGGAAACCCTATCTAGATAAAAAAAAACCCCACCAAACTTTCCTTCAAGGCTTGTCAAGCCAAGCAAAAGAGTCTCCAAGCATGCACAGATGCCTGCCACAGTTGGGCATCTGCATGGCATGCAATTCCAAGGGCAAAGATGAGGTGAGCATAAGAAGGTTGTGGCCTACTTTACATGCAAAACCTATGATGCTTGCAGCCTTAAGAGTTAGATTCCCTTCATGATATGATCTTCAATGAAGGTTTCATGACTTTCGTTGAACCAACAAAAGGAAAAGTGATGACTGTTCGAAGTGATTTGCTTTTGCTATTTCCATTAGATGAAAATATTGAGACACTTTACTGACACCTAACTGATTTTTCCGAGCAATGTCCAACACTATGATCCTCAATCTTTGTTAGATCATATCCCAATATATCAAAAATGATCTTCTTGGGATCCATCCTCTATCATTAATTAAATCAACTTCATCTATGTCAGTGGTGGTGCTGCTGGTAACAAACTTGGGTCACCTTAAGTCACTTTCATTCCTTAAACTTGGTATTACTTCATAATAAAAGAATCCTGTTAATTTTAAGGTAGGCGCTGCCACTTTTCCCAAAAGCTTAAGCCCATTTTAGCTTTGCTTTGAGAATGCTTATGAAGATCCCAGTGTGGGTACTTCAAGCTACATTCTTCAAATAAATCTTTATTGATAAATTCAATTTCATCAAACCATTCTGAACGTAGAATAGATTCCCGAGGTTTCTTTCCTTCTGATTTTATCAAATTCAAAATGATATTAGGATTTCCATATCTGTTAAATTATGATCCTGATATTATTGCAAGTATAACAATTACAAAATAACATCATACCTATTTGCTGTCTGAAGATGTTCCGTCGCTATCCCGTCCTCAATTTGACATCAAAATTCCGAACGAGAAAATCGTCGGAAAGCCATATAAATCCGAAATATAACATAATGGAAATCCATGCTAATCCGAAATAAATACCCAAGTTTAACTCGCAAACTAGGGCTAACCCAAAATCCAGAACATCAAAAGCAGGTAACATAACGCGCTCTGATACCAATAAATTGGTATCAGTTAAATCTCAAAAATCTGTAACACGAAAAACAACAAGTATCGCCAAACTTGGCGCTCTGATACCAAATAAATTGGTATCAGGTTATCCCAAATATCTAAAATATGAAAACAAAGGATCGTATAACTGTGCTCTGATACCAAATAAATTGTCACGCCCCGGAGAAGTCTCTGACCGAAGAAATTTCGGCAACATCTCCCCTGTACGGTGAACAATCTGAAACTTTCTACATCGCCCTCTGGGCCACATATACCTCGGCTAACACGGCCGGAACAATAACAATAATATAAACAACCACCCACGCAGTTAATAATTTAATAAATTGTAGCAGTGATAATATGACTCAAAACAACCCTACTCAACTACACCCATAAAGCACAAAACTGATGTCCTACTCCACTACACTCATAAAGCTCAAATCCGACGATAAGATCAACTTACCTCTTCTGCCGTCCAAGCAGGCATGTAGTAAAACAAATCCAAATAAAAACTCATCGACAATGTCCATATAAGATCCAAGTGTATCAAAATAAAACAAGTCTCAACATAGTCTAGTAAAAGACACCAAAAGACAAATAAACATCCTCGTGGACTGCAGGGGACTAGCGATTGGAACTCTCTCCAGACAGCATCAACCTGAAAATAACAACGGAGGAGGGTGTGAGTCCAACACTCAGCAGGTATCAACTGATATGCATAATAAAGAAAATAACAGGCAACACTAATCATGCGTACAGTCTCCTGATACAAGAAGGATAAATGCAATTGAAATAAAACAGGAGAAAACTGTACTAACCAGGACCAAGGTATAAGGATAACAGGGTCGTCAGACCGAGAGTGTCATAATCCTGTATGCATGTCAATCATATGCATGCATATAAATGCAGCAAGTAAATGCAGCAAACACAAGCAATAAATGCATCATGCATATGATGCAAATGACATGGTCACCCCTGACGCCAGTCAGCCATCTCACACACAATGGAGAGACCGAGTGGGTAGGGCTGTGACAACCGTGCACTCTACCATCACTGCCCCTGATGAGTGACCGAGCGAACAGGATGCTGTCGGAGTATACACATACTCCTACCCCAAATCATAAATGGGGGAGCGCAATGCTCTCATCTCCCGGTACACCATGACGGGGAGGGATCCTTGACGTGCTACCACGCTGCGTCACACTACCCATGAGCGGACCAACGGAGCACCGAACAGAGCAAAACTGACGTGCTACCATACTGCGTCACGCTACCCATGAGCGGACCAACGGAGCACCGACAGTGATGAAACTAGTGATGTGCTCAACAATAATGGAACAGACTATCGCACAACATGCAATAATGCGAATGGTGCATGATACTAAGCATGACAAAATACTGAGCAACATAGCAATAATCCATATACATGTAAAATGTGTACCATCGGGAAGTGAATTTAATCAAAGTACACAGACCAGATAAGGTATCAAAACCCTAGGTCCTGAACATAATAAATAACATGGTTGTGCCACTACCTCTATAAATAGGCATAATCAGGTATACACTAGCATGATGTGCATAATAAATAAACAGGCAAGCATGTAACAGGTCAGGTAGTGATCAACCGAAGCAAATAAGAAACATAATCATTGCTATATGTTAAAAATATTATTATGCATATCAAAAGACATAAAGTCAAAGTACTCGCCTCCAATCGAAAAGTCCAAACTGGTAGTCGAGACACGCGTCTCGCGTCAAAGTCCTGTATCGAACATATAGATATATTTTATTTAGCTACAATTTTTATAAATAGCTAAATAAACCTCTAACCCTAAATTTGGGTAAAACGCTAATCATACCAGTAGACAAATTTCAAACCTAATCCATATATATAACCAACTTAAACTTAACTAAGTTTATGTACTATTCATTTCTTATCTTTTTCATAGCTCCAATTAGGTGTATGCTGTAACAAAAGAAATTACTTTCTCTACACCTTACCTTGTTAATGCTGGATCAAAATTTGTGGTCGAAATTGCTGTCGTTAAGGGTTGTTGGCTGCTGGAATTATTCACTATCTGGATCAGATCAGAAGGAATTCAAGCATACAACCAAATGTTCCAAATACGACCACTCACCTTGTTGGCTCAGCAGTACCGTACCAGGGCACAGAAGAGGGCAGCAAGGCAGTGTTAGGGCACGGCTCAAAGGAACAGGGAGTCAACAGTGATGCTCTGCCGGAAGAGAGGAAAAGATAGGGAACAGAAACTTGGCCGACGTCGACGATTAGCAGATGACAAGAGGGCTCGGCTCCCTACTCCTGTCCGACACCAATCAGAGCAGAGAAGCGAGGGTCGAGTGGCGCCAACGCTCCGGGAGTAGGTCGAACCTGGTGACCGGCGGTCGAAGAAGAGGAGGAGATGGGTCGGCGGCGGTGCTAGGGCTCGGATGCCGAAAGAAGGAGAAGGTGGCTGGCGTTGCTGACCGCCTAGCTTCGGGCGGCGGCTCACAATGGCAGTAGCGTCGGGCGTGCGTGAGTAAGAGATCGACTTTTCCTTGGCTCTCGTCGGCCGGCGAGGATGGATTGACCGAGAGAAGGAGTCGGCGGTGCTCTTGTGGCGATCGACTGGCGGCGCACTGCAGATCTAGGGCACAACAACGCGAAGAAAGGGGAAAAGAAGAGGGAAATCAGGTTCGGCAAGGAGGTGAAAACCGCTATGTAGCGGTTAGGGCAGAAGATCGGGGAAGAAGGAGAAGGCACAAGGGGGAGGGGGTGCGGCGTCAAAGAGAAACCTGAGGAGAGAAATTAAAGAAAAGAAATAAAAGAAAATAAAAGAAAAAACAAACTTTTCCTCGCTTAAATGGGTAGCCTAAACATGTTTTCCCTGGCCCCGCTTTTATCCCGGTTAACTCATCCATACGAACTCCGAAAAATACCCGAAAAATTTTCAAAAATTTCGGAAAATTCCCTTTTTATTATCTACCATTTTCCGGTATGTTACAAATTTATCCTTGGTGATGTCTAATATACCAATTTAGTTTACCATACTTTCTAAATTTTGATTTTTGACAATTATTCAAATTCAAACATGCATGGTCTCTAATGGGCATGCTTTTGTTAATTATTTTTTAAAATCATTATTTTCTTTTTCTAGTTTTACCAAATCCTTGGAAAGAATCTTAATGAATTTAAATGACTACTTGGAAGATAGTGCACATACTTCACTTATCTCATATTCTGATGCTCCCCCTTCATCGCAGCTTTCTTTTGATGATTCTCCCCCTTCATGTATGCTCATTTCTGAGCTGCTTTCTTCTTTTTCTTGATGGTCGACCAGTAGGGCTAGTCCAGAGAAGGCCTCGACCTTGGACTCGGAGGATGATGATTCATCCCATGTGGCCTTCAAGTTCTTGTGCTTTGATATGTTGTTCTTGACTTTCTCCTTCTGCTTTAGTTTAGGGCATTCATCTTTGATGTGTCCTTCCACTTGGCAATTGTAACATCAGACCTTACTTTTACTTCAAAAGTGCTTCTTTTCCTGTGACTTATTAAATTTGTTAGATTTAATGTATTTACTAAATTTTCTTACTAATGGAGCTGCTTCGTCTCCATCAATTGACTCTTGGGAGTCTAGATCGTCCGTTCTTGCCTTTTGTAACGACCCACCTTTCTACACTACTACTACTCTCTAAAGGTGGACCACTACTTGACTACTATATTTTTTTTTCCTCTTAACTGTAAAGGTCGATATCGCTCTGATACCAACTGTAACGACCACCCTTCTTACTACTACTACACTCTAAGGATGACCGTTACTTGACTACTAACTCTACTTAACCGGTATGATTAAAAATCTCTAGGAAAACCCTACCGAAAAATTTCAGCAGAGTCTCCCTGTACCGGTGACCAAATCAACAATACAAATAATATATACTCAGTCACAGGCGGCTGGAACATATAATCACTCAACCACGCAGTATAATAACTCAATAAGAAGAATGAAACTACTCTAGCAATAGTAAACAGATAATACTCCAACAATAAAACATAACAAAGTGCGGAATAGACTTAATTACAATCTCAACTTCATCATAGCATTAAGGAGAAAAGAAAAGGAAACTCTAATCAGGTAAGTTTTAACAACTCCTTAGCAACTCATAATCTCTCCATAGTCCAGCCATCACACACCTTCATCACCACCACCTTGTCGCCTTCCTTTCATACCTTAGCTTTTCCTTTATCTGCAGTAGGAGGAAATGCAGTCTATAAGCATATCTACTCACAAAAACTCAATATGCATGTATACAAACAAAAAAACATGCTAAAACTGAATGCTAACATGTAAAGCTATTCATGCTCATAAATAGCAAAGAAATCAACTAACAGAAAAGCTAACATGTATAACTACTCATGCTCATAAATAGCAAAGAAATCAACTAACTGAAAAGCTAACATGTATAGCTACTCATGCTCATAACTAGCAAAGAAATCAACTAACTGAAAAGCTAAACATGTATAGCTACTCATGCTCATAAACCAATAAAGGAAGCATACTAACTGAAATACTAAACATGTAAAGCTACTAAACATGTAAAAGCTGCTTAGCCTAAAAGAAAGCTAAACTGGCTGATCTTTAAAACAAAGTGAAACTTACTTCATTTACTCTAAATTTATTCTTTTATTTCACTTGTTTAAAATTTATACTTTAATACTTGAGAATAATAATCAACTTCTCTTGGGCCCGGCATTGTACCACTTTGCGCGCATTCTTAATAAGAATCGAGGTAGCTAATCCCGAAACTACTAAGATACTTCTAGGCCTTGTGCCTAGGGGCAACTTGGAGCCCATCCCTTGGACCTTGTGTCCGGTACATGCCCTTTAAAAGTAAAATACTTATTATCTTATTTACTTCTTCTTTAAATGTCTTGGCATTTTAATAAGCACCTCGTGTGCCAAAATCCCTAAAGTCTTGACTTTGGGATCTACTTAAGGCCTTGGCCTTTTTCTTTCCTTTCTTTATCTTCCTTATACTTTTCTTTATCTTTCTTATACTTTTCTTTATCTTTCTTATACTTTTCTTAAACCCAAAATGCTGTTAGGGTATCCTTCGTATGCATCTATGAATGAAACTAACTATGTAACACATAATCATGCATAGAATACAAAAGAAATCTGCACATACAATACTTATCAAAAATCTTCACTAATGCTTAACAGAAATCTGCATTCTAGCTTAACAAAAATCTGCATATAAGCTTAATAAAAATCTGCATTCTAAGCTTATCTAAAATCTGCATACTTGAATGAAAGTAGCATATCTAAACATCAAATCTGTATACTTCTCTAAATCTACTAAAACCCGAAAACCAATTTTATAACAGTTCATTGCTATTTCAGTTAACAAGGCATATAAGAACTTAAATCCTTTTGCTTCACACAAAAACTTCACTTCAACGTGAGGAT
The DNA here is from genome assembly GCF_018446385.1 of Zingiber officinale. Lineage (NCBI taxonomy): Eukaryota > Viridiplantae > Streptophyta > Magnoliopsida > Zingiberales > Zingiberaceae > Zingiber > Zingiber officinale. Next base: position 108,426,326 of record NC_055989.1, on the reverse strand, counting down.
TTCTAAATCTTGCAGCTAATTCCCAAATGGAGTTATATTCCATTAGAAATGGGGTACATCTTGCAATCTTCTCTTCTGAAACCTTAATTCCTACCATGCGTGATAAATCATCCTTTAATTGTACTAAATTGTTATAAAACTACCTTGATTCCTTATAATCTTCCCTAGCAACTATAAGACTTTCACTATTGTCATCTGAACCTTAGAGTAAAACATTTGAAAATCTTCTCTTTTCAGACTTTAAACTTTCTGGATTCTTTAAACTTACTAAAACATGTTTAACAACTTTGAATCCTTATCTCTTCTCTCATCTTCTAAACTAAACTTCTACTCTGAAGTTACTACTTGCATATCTAAATCAATCACATACTTCTCACCTATTAAATTTATTACAACAATTGATAACAAAAGGGTCTAACTGGTTAGAACTTGAAACTCTATAAAACTTATACTTCTTATACTTTAAAATATTTATCTTTTTCTTCTTCAGACCTTGGTCTTTACTTTACTTATAACTTCTCATAAATCCTTAAAAAGGATTAAGTAGAATACTATATGTACATATAGATGCTAGAGTTGCATAAAACAAGTTCAATTCGTTAAGACTTGCTGTGAACATAAGGGATTGCATCTAACTATACATGCTGTTCAATAACAAGGAAATCAAAGATTTGCATACATTAAATGAGACCATTCAAGCTCACTGATTTGCAAGGAAAAACTAATCCTAGGTGCTTAGATTACGGGTTGTACATGCCACCTTATAGCACCAAAAGAACTGAACTTGTTGAAGCTTTAACTTCTATAAGACCTGCCCTTAGAGGTTCAATAATAATGGCTTTATAAAATCTAATACCAACTTAGGCTTAATTCTGCATATTAAATTAACAGAGAACTGCATACTAAACTTATAAAATCTGCACTTGTAAACTTAACCAAATCTGCACTATAAACTTTAAAGAAAACTAGCTAATACTGGCTAAAGAAGACAAATCTCTATTCGACATAAATAATCTTGATGAAATTATGGCACTGTCACTCAAACCTGAAGATTTCAATACATATAAACTGTACTCGATCATGTCTTAACCTCCTCACTCTATACTTGAACAACCTTAGCATTATCACTAAACAAGGAAACAAGATCTCAAAGCCTGAATATTTTACACCTAAGACCAATTGCTACCTGACTAATTTTAAATCGGATACCTCATAAATCTGTGCATTACAATATACAAAGGAAACTATTATCGCACGGAAATCAAGCTTAACATAAATCTGTTTTTGAGTTTAACCAAAAGAAATCTGCAGAACATTCAAATTACACACTTTAGGAACTAAACTAAAACCAAGGTAACCTACGGCTTATTCACAACAATGTGGACCTTTCCCTTATGCTTTTATATTCGTATTAACTAGTAATTAGATGTATATCCATATCCATTACATTTGTGCCAAGATGAGCTACAACTTAGCCTTATACTAAATAAACCATTCATGTTCTTCTTTGAAATTCATGGCAACAACTTAACATTTCTTCCGAATCTAAACAAATTCGCATTAAGATTCATAACAGTAAGTATCAAATAGAACCAGCCGAAACCTCTACTAATTCCCTGTTCAGTACCCCGGCAAGGAAACCATCACAACCAGTAAAGGGTTTGCTACTGGAACACTAAACAAATATCATTCCTAAATCAACACCAATCAACAGGTTAACTTAGCATGGAAGTTGAATCAACCTATTCTGTTCAGGGATACAAAATCGAGCCACGGCAAAATACTCATGCTAGCACTGAAACACCCAAAATTCACTGCATTACAGTATCACAAAGCATGAAACTAAGTAGCATAGAATCCAATCAAAAGCACGAAAACACAGCAATACGAGACATGATGCAAAACAACCTCGACTTGAAATCTGAAATTCTGAATTCGTTTGTTCAAAACTTTCGGGAACAAGGAAAGGAATAAAAGGTAAACCTCGGAGCTATCCTACTGCAGGTGAGTAGCAACTCACCTTCGTTTTCTTGGACTTACAACCGAGAAAGAGAGGTTCTAGGGTTTCGGGTGAGCTCCAAATCCGGCGTTTCCTCGCGCCCGCGTGCTCCCCTCGACGAGATGGCCACGAACGTGTGAGGATCTCGCGAAAACACCCCTTGGCCGGCGCCGGAGACAAAATCCTAACCTCGCTGCGTTTCTGCCCGAGACCGTCGTGCGCCGTCGCGAGCGTGAGAGAAGAGGAATTCGGGTCGGGAGAAAATAAACCTAAGTTCTCTTTTATCTCTAGGATTCTTATTATCTAACTACTGCTTAAATATATTCATCTCTTTCCTTAATTAACAAAAACTCGCTGGCACAGCTGGTTATCTGCGTTTCCGCCAAAACCCTAGGTCACCGGGTCGAGCTTCGGCTCGGTCATTTTTGCAACCTTTTTAAACCTAAGATATTTCGGTTTTAATTATAGCTTAAATACTATTTGATTCGGGTTTTATTAAAAAACCCGTGGCTGGTCTGTTGGTTAAACGAATTTTTGCTTAACCTGAGGTTTCCGGTTCAAACCTCAACTTGGATGTATTTTTGTCAAAACTTCTTTCGTTTTGTAAAAATACCAAACGACCTCCAAAAATTACATAAAAATACTCTATAAATTCCTAAAAATCTCTACAATTTTTCTATAGCATTTCAAAATATTTTTGAATTATTTTTGGAGCTCAAAATGAGAAAATTTGGGTCGTTACACCTTTAGAGAAATGTTCTAACTTGGTCCTTTTCTTTGTCCTGTACACCGAGATTCGTGTAATTCAAAAGTGAAGAAAAGATTTTCTAAAGTACTCACCTCGAGATCTTTGGAGATATAGTAGGAGTCTACTATAGATGTTCATTTCGATGTTCTCGGGAATGCATTTAAAACATACCTTAGTATGTCCTGATTGGTTACCGTTTCTCCAAGGTTTGTTAGGATGGTGATTAGCTTCTTGATTCTTCTGTGTAGTTGAGCAACCGATTCGCCTTCTTCCATTCGGAGATTGCTAATTTGGTTCCAGAGTAGATCCCATTATACGAGTTTGGCTTCGAACGTTCCTTCGTGTAGTTTCAGGAACTTCTCCCAAAGTTCCTTTGTTGATTCGTAGGTGTCGATTCTGTTGACTTCTTCCGGAGGTAGCACGCTGAGTAGATGAAATTCGGCTCGTCCATTTGTCATGAAATCTATTTGCTCCTTTTTGGTCCAATGATACTCCTCTTTATCTTTCGGTGCTACAAATCCATATTTTAATTTAACAGTAATTCAATGTCGGTTTTAAAAAATACCTCAATGCGTTTCTTCTAAGACGCAAATTCTCCCTCAAACTTTAGTGGGTAGATTGTCGGTCCGACCATCGATTTGGTGCTTCAATCGGTGGTTAGTCCTTATGAGGTGATTGGGCGCTGATACCACTGTTGGCGCAGCGGGGCCGACAAGAGGAGGTGAATTATCTGAAAAATAAAAATAATATCTTTCCCGTTCTTTCAACTCAAATTAAAAACAACAATAATAATAACTTCAATTAACAACAAAAAAGACGAGGTTCAAGATTTACTTGGTTACAACTTAGGTGGTTGTTAATCCAAGAGCAATGAGAAAGATCTTAAAAGATCTCCTTCATGTAGGCGGAGAAGCCTCTTACAATCGTTAAATGCTCAGACAGTTGCTAGGAAAAGAATACAGGAGTTTATACCTATTTCCTAGGTCCAGGGGTCTTTTTATAGCCCTAGGGAAAACTTATCCAGAGCTGAAAGGCGCCTTCAATAAAGTGGAAGGCGCCTCAGTGAGGTGCCAAGGGATAAAGCTTTATCCCTTGGCAACAGTAACATCAGCCAGGTCGAAGGCGCCTTTCATAGGGCTGGAAGGCTCCTTCGTACTGTTCATCGAAGGCGCCTTCCACAACGAGGCACCTCCAATTCCCTTTGAAGGTACCTCTAGCAACATCTTCAACCTTCTTTTGCTCTCCTACTACTCCGATCGCCTGGGTGATGTCGGCCAACCAAAATAGAGTTTATCCGAACCCAATTTTCGGCCTTCTCTACAAGCAGGCTTCCGCTCCGGCTTCTCATCCCTCAGAATGTTGCGCACTTCCTTCTCGTCCACCGGTATACTCTTCCATAGCACCTCATCCTTCGGATGCACCGAGTCCATTGACTCCCTTCCCGTGCCATCCTTCTCACTAGTTGCGTCTTTCGCTCGACTTCTTATATTCCTAAGCTCCTGCACACTTAGACACAAAGATCAAAACATAACATGACCTAACTTAACTTGGTTGATCACATCAAAACTACATGGGGTTCCAACAATTTAGATAACTTGTATAAATAACCTATTAATTTTAGTAAATAATAGATCAAAAAATTAATTCTATATTCTATTTCTTTTCTTGATCTATTGGTTTCAACACAAATGGCAATGTCACTCGACCCTAGAGAAGCGGTTGTTGCCTCGTTAGGTAGTATTGTTGGTGCTCATGACTAGGTAGAGGCGTTGTTACTCGGCGCTAGGCAAAGACGTTGCTGTATAAATGAACAGTAGTGCGGATTTCCTCTATTTGTGGAGTTTATTCTGATTTGCTTTTTCTTGTCTGAGAAATGCATGAAAGATTTTAATTATTTGGAGCTAGATTTTTAAATGTAAATGATTTGGTTTGAATCTTGAATGAAATAAAGTTTTTGGGAGGGAAAGAAAGCAAAGAGTGTACTAACACATTTTTTCCATTTTATATGACAATGATGAGTGAATCCACCAATTTTTATTGTACAAAAAGAGAACTTGATATTATTTGTTTCAACAGTTTTCCATTTTGATTAAGTGAATCCATCAATCTATATTTTGATTGACACATGTTCTTCTCAAGTTACATAACTCTTTATTTAGTGTTTCAATATATTTGTTTGCTTGTTTATTTTTAGTGATGCATCATGTCATATTACATGTTTGATTGGGTGATTACATAACATTCAAAAGATGAGTAAAATGGTAAAACAATGTAGTAAAGGATATATAAATGAAATTCAGATGATTGTATTCTATTTTAAATCTTGGTTTATTTTACTATTTTATGAGACAATATGGCTAATAGGTTATCGAGATATGACTCTAACAATTCAGCTAATTCATCATAAGATTTACATAGTAAAGAATCAATTGATGATGAGGAAACATATAAGAAAAAAGGATGAGGTGCATTAAAGTTGAAAATGATTAATAGCAAGACAAGTACAAAGTGCTAGAGCATAATGAGTTTAGACAACCAATTGGAGATAATCTAGAGCATAATGAGTTTAGACAGTCAATTGGAGATAATTAAGTGAAGTACACTTCTTTCTTAAGTTGTGTGATAAAGGGATGGATGGAGTGACATAGACAAAGAAGTGAAGGATAGGATGTAGAGCCGTCTTCAGGTAATATATTTAGTTACTTAATTTTTCATTTCCATTTTAGAACAAAATGTAGATAGATTTTTGTGTTATTTAATGTACAACTCACTTATAAAGTTGAGGATTAGGAAAAGAAATTAATTTTTCTAAAGTTAAATCCAAATTGTAAATACTTTAGGAGAAGCTAATACAAGTCGAGTGGCTTCACAAGATCTTAGTCTTTTGAAGCCTGAATTTATAGACCAAAATTAGTGAGACTTGTTTGTATAGAGGACATTATCATTTACCTTTCAAGTAAGTATTTATTCAATTGGACCATGATTTAGATGGGAATGCACTGAATTTAATTTATTGGACAGTTTGATTATGTGATTTTAACTAATCTCAAGAAAAGAGTGCAAGATTTAAAGCAATGAGGGAAAGGTAAAGCCACATTCACACAATGAGCCCTAGAAGTTATGCTCGTTTGACTCACATTATGGTAAATATTTTTTATTTTTTATTTTTTATAATTTAAGTAATAAGTAATGATATATACATTTATTGAATTATGTTCTAATGATTTTGTATATATTTCTATATTTAAGGAAAAGACAAGTTCGACAAATATAAAAATTATGAGATTGTAAGTTTTGGATTGAATGTCACAGGAAAAAATGAGGAGCCTACTACTCAAGTTATTGGAAAGAAAATGATAATAAAATCAATATTTATCTTTTTTTTTAATATTTTTTATTTATTTTCACATACACATACTATAAAATTAAATTACTTGTTTTATATTGATAGAATTTAATCCATTATTTTTATTTATGTATAATAAATATTAAATGCTATTAATATTTTATTATGTTCTTGTTATCATTTTGTATGAAGATTAAATTTTGATGTTGCATGTATTGTAATTGTTATTTTCTCATAAATTATCTTTTTTTTTACAGAAAGAAATAGAAAAATGTCTATCCGAATCTCAAAACACAACTAACATTATCGATGATGCAATTAGTCTTGTGTTTGGTAAAAAAGTTTGGGGTAAAGTGCGTGGAATGGGCTTTGGAGTTACATCATCGAAAGTTAGAGCTTCTGTGCAACAAAATGAAATTGTTCTACAACTTCAAACTATGATACAAAACCTTCAACAACAAATGCAAAAAATGAGGTAACAAAATTAGCTAGAAATGCAAGAATGAGGTTCATGTTTTTACAATGTATAAGACAACAAAATCATCAAGAACAAATTAGTAAGCAAACAATATATATAAAATAAGTTTGGTATGTACGCTTAAATGCTTTTGAATTATCATGATGACATTACTTGACACAATTTGGTTGTAAAATTAAGTTGTTAGTGGTGACATTTGTAGTGGTATTAGGAATGAATTTGGTAGCAATAGTGATATCAATATTGGTGCTAAAAAGTCATATTTCTCAAGTAAATCTTAAAATTGTGTATTTCTAAATCACAGAATTATTACAAAATAGACATGGTTGAATTAATAACTTTGTATTATTTATTTACAGTCAAATTTGAGGAATATGAGTCATGGAGATATCCGTGTTAATACTAAATGTAAGATGTTTCATCGATGTGTTGATGAATTAGTTGTTGCAGAAGGTTGAATTATATCTACATATCTAAACACAAAAGTGCATCACGTTATTTTTAGCGGATCATGTTGGAAAGTTTGGGTTGAAAAGATTTTGGTGAAAAGGTGGACCTAATTCAACCAAATGATGAAATTATTGGTGCGGGAAGCACCAGACAAACCAGACGATCAAACCTATGTTTTGATTATGTCAAAGGGTCAAAAGTTAAGTTGTCTTGTAATCTAACAAGGTTGGTTGAGCTTTCAGGAAAAGTCCTAAGTGTGCTTAGGCAAAAGTCCTAGTCGATTCTAGGCAAGTGGAACCCCCTAGGGGGTGGTAACCCTAAGTCCTAGGGGGTGGCAACCCTAGGTGATAAAAAGTCCTAGCTGCGGTTAGGCAAGTGGAAAATCCTAGGGGGCGGTAACCCTAGGTGAAAAGTCTTGGCGGGTCGAGCACTTCGGGCAAATTCCTAGAGTCGGGGACTCTAGGTTGAAATCCTTGTGGTCACGGATTGGGTGGAAGTCTGGACGGGTCATGGAACGAACGTCCAGCATGAAGATCGGAAGTGTCGGATGCTAAACAAAAATCTAGTCGGTCTGGAGGACCGGTCTGACAGCAGGTAAACTCTCCTGAGAGGAATAGGTGAGGATGCGTTCCCTGGTGAGGGAACAATAGGCGTCGATTCAACCTAGGGTTTCCAAGAAACTCGAAGTCAAAATCGAGCCGTCCGGTGACTATCAAATACTTGTATTTATATTATATTATTGTGCTAACTTGGTTTTGTAAGGTATACTTTGTTTGTGGACTAATATGCCTTGCAGGAATGAAGTTACATAAGGAAATGCTTGGATGAACAGTGTCCAAGGCACCTCCGGGCTATTGGAGGCGCCTTGGGTGCCTTGATCGAAAGCCTCGCGCAACAAGGCGCGAAGGCGCCTTCCAAGGAGATGGAAGGCGCCTTCGGGTGGATAAGTAGCGGACGCCGCGGAGGTTATCGATGTTGCGATTTCTATCCCTGCTGAAGGCGCCCTTAATGGGCTACTTAAGGCAGTCTCGAGCAGATGTTGTAAGACACTTGATTTCAGCAATCTTTTTACTGCGCATTGCTCAAAGGACGATCCGACAAAGTCGTAACTCGATTCTGACAACCAAAAGCTTTAAATTCTCTTTTCTTACTTGTTGGTATACTTTTATTTATTTTATTTAAAGTGTACTTTGATTTGTAAATTACTGAAGCTATAGTGATTGCCCATCAAAAACACTCTTATGTGCGGGCCTTGGAGTAGGAGTCGCCACAGGCTTCGAACCAAGTAAAATCTTAGTGTTTGTGTTTGATTTTTATTATTCCGCTGCGTATCTTTGATCGATTATTTCAAAATAAAAGTGAAAGCCACGAGCACTATTCACCCCCCCCTCTAGCGCTTTTCGATCCTATAATTGATATCAGAGCAAGACTACTCTGATTTAGTGAAACATCAATCGAGCAGGAGGATTCCTTTTTCAAAAACAAAATTACATATCATTTTTGCTTATAAAAGATTCTTACACCTTTCATTTTTTTCCCTCTAAAACTGTTTTTGAAAAAATCATTTTCATCTCTTCATCCTTTATTAGTATTGACAAAATATCGTATTTAACAAAATTTAAAATAATATTTTTATTAATATTTTATTATTTTCTTCTTGAAATTAGTGAATTACCATTTTTATTTTTCTCCCGCACTACTAATCCAAGACCAAGTTTTGGAACATTTGTTATTATTTTTGTTGTGTGCGAGATTCTTGTTTTAATGGCCCACCAAGAAGGCTATAACATAGCTCGTCCACCTCTTTTCTTCGGTGAAGACTTCGGCTACTAGAAGGACAGAATGGAGTACTACCTGAAGACAGAGGTAGAGATGTGGATCATCATTCAAACGAGTTTCTCTCTATCAGTCGACAGCACCGGAGCACTTGTCCCCTGTGACAAATGGGACGCCCAACTCGTAAGAAAATTGAAGCCAATGCAAAAGCAACACAAACTCTTCAATGCGGCTTAACCAAAGAAGAATTGAACCGAGTCAGCCTGTTCTCAAGCGCCAAAGATCTGTGGGAAAAGCTAATCGAGCTCCACGAAGGGACTTCCGACATGAAGCTGAGTAAAAGAGATCTAATTTTGAATAAATTATATAACATAAAAAATGCAGGAAGGTGAATCGATGAGTCAACTACACGTACACATCCAAGACCTTCTCAACGACCTCCATGCAATCAGACAGAATGTGGAAAATCGCGATGTCATCAGGTATGCATTAAATGCATTTCCTAGGAACACCGCGTGGGCATCAATGGTAGATGCTTACAAGGTCTCTAAGGGTCTTTCTTCAATTAAATTAGATGAATTATTCTTAGAGTTTGAATTACATGAATAGACTAATACACCTCTGGTCGAGAAAGGTATTGCTTTAGTTGCAGGTACAAACAGAACACGGGAATCAAAGCTCAAGCGCTATATTGAACCCGAATCCGAAGATGAACCGGACTTAGAAGATGACGACAATGAAATTACAGTCGAGCTCGTAAAATCGGTATGAAAAATGTGCAAAAAGAAGAAGGTGACTCAATTGAACACGAAGGCCAAGTCTGGAGTTACCTGCTATGGCTGCAACCAGAAGGGACACTACAAGCCAGAGTGTCCGAACCAGAAGCAATGAAGGAAGGCCTTGAAAGCAACGTGGTCTGAGTCCTCTGAAGATTCCAATGAAGAACACGAGCAAGCAAGCTTCCTTGCTCTACTAGTACAAGCATACATTGCCGAACAAAGTCCAAATCAGAAATCGAACCCGAATCAGAAGTCGAATCCGAAACAAGCCACGGATCCGTATCCGTTTCCGAAAGTCCAAACACCGCTGTTAGATCTTCTCAAGTAGATAAATTGTATAATTTAATTAACTATTTAATGAGAAAACTAGCTAAGTCAAACATCCGAGTCAAGTCATTCCAAAAGGAGGTAACAACTCTTAAGGAAGTGACTAGCCCAAGCTCCTTGACCAAACCTATTCAAACTGGAACTTCAACTCAGGTTCAACAACTTGAGAAATAAAATTCCAGTCTGAAAGATCAAGTCAAGGAACTTAAGGGAACATTGGAACAGTTCACCTTGGGTCCCAAGAATCTTGAATTGATTCTTGGGAAGCAAAAGGTCGTATACAATCGATCTAGACTTGAATACAAGACTATATACAAATTCAAATCATACTTATCTCTTGTCAACCGAACAAATAGAAAAATAGTCCAAGCATGAGTCCCCAAGTCAAACTTGATTAATCAAGTTGGACTTGGTCAATATTAGGTCCCCAAGGGTCAGATCCACTACCTTGATAGACTCTATCAAGGCTATGATCCAGGGGGAGCCGATAGAAAGATCATTTTTATCGATAGATAGATTTGTTTGATGCTTGCTTTACTGCTTTCACTATACATGCTTAGACTAGGGTAGATAAGGACCTAGGCTTAATTCACACTTGACTAGTTAGACCGAGGAGTTTCAGAAAGGAAATTAAATATCCAATCTCTTTGAAAGGATTTGTCTAGAAGTGGTGGTTGATCTCATACCTAAGAAGGTCTAGTGCCTCGCCACAGCCTGGAAGCTAATCATTGAAATAAATATTTAATTGACTAACTATAAAACCTTAGTTTAACTCAATTGTAAATCAATCCTTAGATTGTAATCTAAATTGAAGATTAAATTAACCATCTCACAAAACTATTAAGGTTCCCTGATTGAAAATCTAGAAAAAGGTGAGATGGACATAGGTTTAAAGTAGTTGACCAAACATAAATTAATTAAATTAAAGATAACTCAATTAAAATTTATAATTATTTTCAAATCATAACTAATTTCAAAATGTTAATTACTTTTCAAATTACAATTAAATTATAATTATTTTCAAATCATAACTAATTTCTAAAAGTTAATTAGTTTCAAATCATAATTAATTTTAATTAATTCTAAAATCCTTAATCAAAGTAAATTATTTTCAAATGATTTAATTTTCAAAATCTTAATTATAATAGTTTTTATTAAAAAAATTTAAGATTCAAAATTTAATTACTCAAACGTATATGTTTTCAAATTCAAACTTAATTATTCTGAAACTTAAATTTAAAATACTTTTGTCTTCAACATTTTGAAATCATTTAAAATTCAAACCTATGCTTTACTTTTAAAATCCAAATTTAACTTAAATTATTTTTGAAATATACTTCAATATCATAAATATTTTTTAAAGTTAAAGTTAAAATCAACCTAACTTAACTCCATCTCACACAAACTCATAAGTTTTACATGTTTGATAACTTAGAAAGGATGAGATGAAAAATCAAGAAAATAGAAAACAACCTTGGAAAATTAGAAAAATAGATAATTTCTTTTATCTTATACATGCTTGGACTCTAGGATCTCAAAATAGTTTTAAGGCATTAATCGAGGGGGAGTGAAGGGAGTAAAGTTAAGTTAATTTTTGTCTTGAAAAGTTAAAGTATTTTTTTTTTCAAAATTAAACTTTTCTTTTTGCTCTTTGAAAAATTTAAAAAAAAATTAAAAGGAAATTCAATTTTCCTATTTAACTTTTTTTAAAAAAATAATCCTTAAATATTTTTTTGAAAAAGTAAGTTTAAATATTTTTGTATATAGAAAAACAATTTTTTTTTTAAAAAAAAAGTACTTAACTAAGTTTCTTATCAAAATCATTTTTAAGCTAAGTATTTAACTAAGTTTTTTATCAATTTTTTTTAACTAAGTTTTTTTTTAAAATCCTTTTTAATCTAAGTACTTAACTGAGCTTTTATCAACAACTTTTTAAAGCTAAGTACTTAACTAAATTTTGATCAAATTTTTTTGAAACTAATCTTTTATCAAAAAAAAATTTAACTAAGTACTTAACTAAGTTTTGATAAAGCTAAGTATTTAATAAAGTTTCTTTTTAAAAGAATTCATTGTCTTAGCTAAGTATTTTTTACAAGGAATTCTTTTTAAAGTTAAATGTTTTATCAAAATCTTTTTCAAACCTAAATGTTTATCAAAATCCTGTTAAAGCTAAGTTTTTCTCTGACTCTTTTTCAAAAGTAATTATTTTCAAAGCTTAAATTTAGCTAAGTTTTTGTTAAAAAAGCTAAGTATTTTCAAAGCATTTCTAATTTAACTAAGTGTTTTTCAAAGTAATTATTTTCAAAAGCTAAGTTTAGCTAAGTTTTTTTTAAAAGCTAAGTCATTTTCAACCCTTAAAAATTAGCTAAGTTTCTTTTTGCTACCTTTCAGGGGAGCTTAAAGTTAAACAGAATAAATTTTTTTACTATCTTTATATATTAAACGAACTTTCTCTCTACTTATTTTATTTTTGATTTATGTCATAGGGGGAAAGAGAAGTTAAAAGTTAAGAGTTAAATATAATTTCTATGAAAGAGGGAGCATAAGGAAGTTTTTTTTTACAAATTATTGTATTTATGCTCATGCTAAAAGTCCTTTAATTATCATTATGTTTTACTTAACTTTGAATCAGGTTGTCATTGTCATGCCCCTAGAGGAGTCCCTGTCGACGAAAATCTGGCAGCATCTCACCTGTACCGGTGACAATATGAATCCTGAATACATAGCCCTCAGGGCCTCTCAATCCTCAGCCAATACAACTGGAATAATACAATAAAGAAAATACGTATACACATTCCACACAGTTTATAGTAGTACAACCTCCGGTTGACAATACATCAAATCACAACCATGCAGTTTCAATAAGACAACCTCTGGCTGACAACATAAAACGAAAGGAATGCAACGATATTTAAAACATCGCAGATATATATAATACCTACTCCACTACAACGAGGAAAACCCAACCCACCTAGAAAACCTTCGCAACAGAAAATGAGGGCAGCATACCCAAAAATCGATATAAAAATCCACGAGTGTAAGAACTACAGATCACCAGTTTGTAGGTCACATAGCAAGGAAACAAAAGATCAAACATAGAAATCGTCGCGACATGGAGAGGGGACTAGCAGCTAGAACCTCCCGACGGCTTCAACCTGAAATAGGAATAAATCAACGGAGTGAGTTTAATGAACTCAGCGGGTATCGAGCAGACATGCACAGTAAAATATAACTATTAGTAATAGTCATGTAGTACAGTCTCTCGAACTTTAATAGGTAATGCAAAATTGGACAACGGAAGAAACTGTACTTATCAGGACCTCCTATCCTGACATAAAGGTGTGAACCATACAGACATATACAAGATCATCAAGCCTAAGACATAATGTCTCCTGTATGTATGTCAATTATATGTAACCACCAAAATACAACATCCAAAATATAGCAATCACACACAAATAAATGTAATCCATGCATATGGTGCAAATGACATGGTCACCCCTGACGTTAGTCAGCCACTGTCATCATGATGATGAGGTCGAGTGGGTAGGGCTATGACAACTGTGCACTTTGTTGTCACTACTCTTGAGTGACTGAGTAGACAGGATGTTGTCGGAGTATACCTATCCTCCTACCCCAACTAAATGGGGGAGTCGAAGCTCTAATCTCCCTATGTCATAGTCAAGAGGAGGGATCCATGTCTGCTACTACGCTGCGTCACCCCTATCCATGAGCGGCCGAGCGGAGCCCTGACAGAGCAACTACACACACCTTGCCTGAAGTATCACTAACCTATGAGTGGTTGTGTGTGCAAATCATGTAACTGGCGATGTGCTCAACTACAAAGGAGCCGACAATTGCTCAGCATGCAATCATGCAAGGTGATGCATGACACCAAAGCATGTAACACCTGACAATATGCACCTCCATCTAATATGTACCAAAAAGAACAATGAATCCATAACAATAAACTAGGTATCATAATGTCTAGGTATACATGCCAAGTATAACTAGTAGCTAGTCCTATACCCAGTAATGCATTGTATGTCACTACTTCTATGAACATAAGTACATAGGGCAAGAATTAAGATGATATAGGCCTAAACGCATATCAGATAAAATAAGGCATACCTCAGGTATCAAGTAGTGACATACCAAGGTAGATGTAAACATAACAATTACTACTAGCTATAATATCCTATGCATATTACAATGACCATATCAAAAGAAGATAAGTCAAAGGTACCCACCTCAAATATAGCGCGTGCTAAAGTAATCCCACGACAAGCGGCTTGTTATAAATTAGGGTCCTGTAACAACATGTATAATTTAGCTACTCCTACGTATATCAAATAGCTAAACCAAATTCATATTTACTAGGAAGCCTAATTCATTCATTAACCTTGGTTAATTAACAAATCGGATCTAACCCAAGCCTTAGCTCAAATCCAACAGATAATCTCAATCATTTCGTAACTATATGATTAACTATCCTTAACCATACCAACATCAACTCCGATTAAGCTAAAACGAGAATCAGATTTCCAACAACTTACCCTACTACAAGGCTTCTCCTGTTGACGCATAGCTAGGGAAAGTGATGGCTGGAGTTGATACCCAGAGGTTTCTTGTGCTGGAATTCGGTGACCAGAGCTACAATGCCTCTACTACCAGAAACAATCACCTTAGTTAGCACCACATCCATATATAAATCGATATCTAGAACTCTACAAACCTAAATCCTAAAGATGTCTTACCCTACCTTAATATTCGGCTGCTCCCTTCTCGCTCAAAACCACAACAAGCGGCTGTCGCGACCGGTGAAGAAAGGATCGAGGTGATAACCCGATATCAGGGCATGGGAGAAAGAAATCCAATGCTGGGAAGCCGAGCTTCACTTTGGCAGATCTAGAGTTCAGATTTGTGCCCCTTGACCGAAGATGCCTTGCGCGAAGGAGCAATTTGGAGAGGAGAGCAACTGTTGGTACTTCAGGTGAAAGGGTAGAGGAGATGGAAAACTCGGTTGGCGATCGGAAGAGGGTCGGTAGCGGCCAACGATCAGCAACATTGTGGGCAAAGACGGGTGGAGTGTGAGGTGCCGACAAAGAGGAGATCGAAAGGGAAAAATGGAGAGAGCTCAAGCCTCCGGTGGTCGGCGATCGGCTGGCGCCGATTTGCACGTCAAGTGGTGGTGAGAGGGGGTGAAGAGAAGGTCGGCGGAGATCGAGGAAGAGGAAAGAAACGGGAGAGATATTAAGTATTTATAATTTGAACTTAGGTTTAGGCAAATCAAAACCTAAGTTTATTTCTCAATCAATTCCCATTTTTGGGTATTCCAAACAGATTTTTTTTTAATTTATAAATTCATCCCCTCAAAATACGTTATATGAACTTCGAAAAATTTTCAGAAAATTTCTTAAACATTTCGTTAAGGTTATTCGCCCATTAAACCTTATTATATTATTATTATTTTGTTACATTATTTTAAACCTAAATGTTTATTAAAATCCTATTAAAGCTAAGTTTTTCTTTGACTATTTTTCAAAAGCAATATTTTCAAAGCTTAAATTCAACTAAGTTTTTGTAAAAAAGTTAAGTATTTTCAAAGCGTTTCTAATTTAACTATGTGTTTTTCAAAGTAATTATTTCCAAAAGCTAAGTTTAGCTAAGTTTTTTTTTAAAAGCTAAGTCATTTTCAACTCTTAAAAATTAGCTAAGTTTCTTTTTGCTACCTTTCAGGGGAGCTTAAAGTTAAACAGAATAATTTTTTTTACTATCTTTATATAGTAAACGAACTTTCTCTCTACTTATTTTATTTTTGATTTATGTCAAAGGGGGAGAGAGAAGTTAAAAGTTAAGAGTTAAACATAATTTTTGCGAAAGGGGGAGCATAAGGAAGTTTTTTTTACAAATTATTGTATTTATGCTCATGCTAAAAGTCCTTTAATTATCATTATGTTTTACTTAACTTTGAACCATGTTGTCATAATAAAAAAGGGGGAGATTAT